>NC_088420.1:11508910-11513910 GCF_034236695.1 Oncorhynchus nerka | reverse complement strand
TCAAATTATATGATATATTACTCTGTTATGGTTATATAAGACAAAGGTTACTTAAAAAACAAAAGTAAGGTGGTTGGTTGGGGTGCATTGGTGGACGTATAATGTGGATGTATAGCTAAAGGTTACATGTTCAAATCTCATCACAGGCAACTTCTGCATTTTTGCTAATTAGCAACTTTGTATGTACTTACTACTTTGTAGTTGTATGTACTTACTACTTTGTAGTTACTTTGCAACTACTTAGCATCAATGTTCCCTCTCATTTTTTTCATCACTGAGCAAATTTCAGTGTAAACTTGAACGTTGTGAATCTTCCGGCACGAGTTTACAGTGAACACTGAGGCTGTACCCGCTTTAAGTTAGTTTTAACAGCGGTCAAGTAGGCTACTGTGGCTATTTGATCATAATGTAGGCCTACCAGAGTGGCCTAACATCAAAAACAATGGAGAAAATGCATCACATAACATTTTAACATGGAAATAGCTGTTCTATCATTCAGCCTACAGTCGCAGCCAATTTGTGGTGTTCAATGTCGGCCTAAATTCCATGAGAAAAAAACATGCAGGACTTGACATTAAAACTTCTTGGCGCTACCCATCCCGTTAGCGGGATTATTTTCGTCAGAAACCGCTGAGTAGCATAGCGCAACAGTCAAATAATATTACTAAAAAATATTCATATTCATTAAATCACAAGTGCAACATTGCAAAACACAGCTTAGCCTTTTGTTAATCCACCTGTCGTCTCAGATTTTGAAATTATGCTTTACAGCGAAAGCAATCCAAGCGTTTGTGTAAGTTTATCGATATCATAGCATAACATCATGTACACTTAGCATCAGGAAGCTTGGTCACGAAAATCAGAAAAGCGATCAAATTAATCATTTACCCTTGATGACCTTTGGATGTTTTCACTCACGAGACTCCCAGTTACACAACAAATGTTCCTTTTGTTCCATAAAGATTATTTTTATACCCAAAATACGATGTTTGTTTGTCGCGTTATGTTCAGAAATCTACAGGAAAGAGCGGTCACGACAACGCAGACGTATATTCCAAATAATATCCGTAATGTCCACAGAAACATGTCAACGTTTTTTATAATCAATCCTCATGTTGTTTTTAAAATATATATTCGATAATATATCAACCGAGTGTGTAGCTTTTTCAATAACAGCGGGAGGAACAATGGCCGCTTTACTCAGTTGCGCAAAAACTCACTCTGAGAGCCCCCACCTATCCACTTCCGCATTGTGATCCTTCACGCTCATTTGTCAAAATAAAAGTCTGAAACTATGTCTAAAGACTGTTGACACCTTAGGGAAGCCATAGAAAAAGGAATCTGGTTGATATCCCTTTAAATTGAGGATAGGCTTGCATAGGAACAGAGAGGTTTCAAAATAAGAGGCACTTCCTGATTGGATTTTCTTCAGGCTTTCACCTGCAATATCAGTTATCTTGTACTCACAGACAATATTTTTACAGTTTTGGAAACTTTAGAGTGTTTTCCATCCTGATCTGACAATTATATGCATATTCTAGTTTCTGGGGCTGAGAAATAGACCGTTTCAAATGGGTACATTTTTTTGCCAAAAACAAAAATACTGCCCCCTACACGCAAAAGGTTAACCTGTTATCCACTTGTCCTTCAGACAAGGTGACTGAACATGTAGTTTGATGGAAGAAACCATTTTCCCAAATAAAATGCATTATTAATCTCATTACTACAAAGAATCAGACAAATTATGCTACCCTCTGCCTATTGGCTATTTAGCTTATTCAAGTCGGTCTCAAAATAAAACACTGATAGTGGTTTTTACCTTTATTTAACAAGGCAAGTCAGTTAAGAACAAATTGTTATTTTCAATGACAGCCTAGGACAGTGGGTTAACTGCCTTGTTCAGGGGAAGAACGACAGATTTTTACCTTGTCAGCTCGGGGATTCAATCTTGCAATCTTTTGGTTACTAGTCCAATGCTCTAACCACTAGGCTACCTGCTGCCCCGAACTAATGGGGAAAAATCTAGAAAGTTGAGTGAAGTTCACTCTCGTGCTTCTAACCTTAACCTAACCTTAACCTTAACCCTTTAACCTAAATCCTAACTCTAACCTTTACTCTAACCTCTAGCCTAGCTAACATTAGCCACCTAGCTAATGTTAGCGAAAGCCATCTAGCTAACATTAGCCAAAACATTTCTAACATATCATACGTTTTACTAATTCATAACATATCATACAAATTGTATTTCATCACATATTTGAGTAAATGATGGACATCCAAAAATTAAGACATACCATACGAAAATGTAACTTATCAATCTAATTGGAGTGTTAGGTTTTTACATTTACTATGTTACGTCTACCCCTGAGTCCAGGTTGACTTCTTTGGCACTTCTGTGTGATCAGATAGCTTAAAACAATATGGCAATGTCTTCAACTTGCCTTCTTGCATAGGCTTGGTGGAATACTCCCTATGTTTCCTTCACCCATCCAATTGTTTCAGCAGAGGCTTTGTTTGTATGTTTTTGTGAGGCCATCTGAGGAGAAGCCACTGTGGAAGTAATGTGAGAGGAATAAGAACCTGTCTGAATGCGATATGAGCTGATATATGCTGGTCTTGCCTGGTGGGCCCTGGGGATAGCAAGCCCTTCAGGAATCTGTCAGTCTGTCTGTCTGTATTCATGTATTGTATTGGCTCCCCTACTCAAACTCACAAACAGTGTGTTTCTCTGAGCCAACACAACTTCCTGCATCCAACAGGCAAATAAACAACTGAATGGTGGGGAAGGAGAGGGAAATAGTTTACTTAGGCATCTTTCTTCTTCATCTTTCTTTCTCTCTCCTCTGTCATCTCTCTCTCTTCATCTTTCTTTCTCATCTCTTTCTTTCATAATCATTCTCTCTCATCATTCTCTCTCTCTCTCTCTCTCTCTCTCTTTCTCTCTCTCTCTTTCTCCCTTGAAACTATTTACATCCTCCCCTTCTTTCCAGACCTCTCCCCTCTTCCTCTCTCGTTCACCCTCCATCATCTTTTAATGTCCGTCTGCCAAGCACTTAGCTAAGTGAGCGGAAGAAAATGCTACATGCATAATTGTCAGGCTGCTCATATCCCAGCTGCCCCAAACACTTGGCAGCCAAGCCAACATACAAGTGTATAGCTAGAAAACGAGACATGGGTGTTTCGGAGAGAGGAGAGGGAAGGGGGAGTGGAGATCTAAGGGTCAGACGCTTCCAAGGAAATGTCTCTTTAACAGATAGGCTAGGTCCTTTTGGGCTGGTTAGTATTCACAGTTTGCACAGTTCCCCTTTTTCTTCCCTCTCTTCTCTCTACCCCTTTTTCTTCCCTCTCTTCTCTCTACCCCTTTTTATTCCCTCTCTTCTCTCTTCCCCTTTTTCTTCCCTCTTCTCTCTTCCCCTTTTTCTTCCCTCTCTTCTCTCTACCCCTTTTTCTTCCCTCTCTTTTCTCTTCCCCTTTTTCTTCCCTCTCTTCTCTCTACCCCTTTTTCTTCCCTCTCTTTTCTCTTCCCCTTTTTCTTCCCTCTCTTCTCTCTTCCCCTTTTTCTTCCCTCTCTTCCCACTGCTATTCCATCTCTTTCTTAACCTCCCTCTGTTCAAACACACATCTCTCTCTCTCTCCTTATTTCTGCATTAGTATGGCTTCCCATTGTTCTGTTTTCCAGCAAAGGAAACCAATTTTGTCAGATGTGTCCGAACTTAGGCGGCAGTAGTTTGTATGTAGGGAATCTGTCACACAAACACACACACGTTTTTAACTAGGCAAGTCAGTTAAGAGTTATTTTCAATGACGGCCTAGGAACAGTGGGTTAACTGCCTGTTCAGGGGCAGAACGACAGATTTGTACCTTGTCAGCTTGGGGATTCAAACTTGAAACCTTTCAGTTACTAGTCCAATGCTCTAACCACTAGACTACCCTGTCCATATGTATGCATATCCTGTAGTGACACAGAACCCTTCTTTAAAAATCTATTATACTTCCCCGCGGAGAAAGAAGAACATCCATTGCAGAAAATACAAAACCAGTGTAATGGTCCGGGATTCAAAATAAATAAATATAAAAATGTGCTTTTAATTACCAGATTTATTTATTCAGCATTAAAGCTCATGTGAGGTGTTTTTTAATTTAATTTATTTTTGTTGGAAAAATGTATTCTCATGTGTCAGCTTTGTTATTGTCGCTCTGTATATTGTGGTTGGCACACAGACAGGGGAACTGATTTTGGGGTTAATAGATGCAGCATACTATAAGAATGTCTAAGAAAGTAGCTAACACACACACACACACACACACACACACACACACACACACACACACATCCTGTCTCTCTCTCGCACACACACACTCCATGTGGTTCTAAACCCCATCCCTGTCTCTCTCATCTCCAGAATGGCTCCAGTGAGAAGCGGGAGGTCCGTCAGTTCCAGTTCACTGCGTGGCCCGACCACGGGGTCCCCGAGTACCCCACCCCCTTCCTGGCCTTCCTCCGCCGGGTCAAGACCTGTAACCCCCCAGACGCAGGCCCCATCATCGCCCACTGCAGGTTGGTAGTACTGCACATAACACAGCTACAACTAGTGGATTTCACAGATCTATATGAAAACCATACTTCTACCACTCACTGTTTGGTGCAGGCTTTGGTTTAATCCTATTCAACTAGTGTTCAATAAGGACTCTGCCTTGGTTTAATCATATTCAACTAGTGTTCAATACGGACTCTGCTTTGGTTTAATCCTATTCAACTAGTGTTCAATAAGGACTCTGCTTTGGTTTAATCCTATTCAACTAGTGTTCAATAAGGACTCTGCCTTGGTTTAATCCTATTCAACTAGTGTTTAATAAGGACTCTGCCTTGGTTTAATCATATTCAACTAGTGTTCAATAAGGACTCTGCCTTGGTTTAATCCTATTCAACTAGTGTTCAATAAGGACTCTGCTTTGGTTTAATCCTATGCAACTAGTGTTTAATAAGGACTCTGCCTTGG
>NC_088420.1:11021379-11153810 GCF_034236695.1 Oncorhynchus nerka | reverse complement strand
GGTCCTTAGCTTAGTGATGAGCTTTGTGGGCACTGTGGTGTTGAATGCTGAGCTGTAGTCAATGAACAGCATTCTCACATAGGTGTTCCTTTTAACCAGGTGGAAAAGGGCAGTATAGATTACGATTGATATGGCATCATCTGTGAAGCTGTTGGGGCGGTATGCAAATTGAAGTGGATATATAGGGTTTCTGGGATGATGGTGTTGATGTGAGCCTTGACCAGCCTTTCAAAGGCTATGGGGTAATAGTCATTTAGGCAGGTTACCTTCACTTTCTTGGGCACAGGGACTATGGTGGCCTGTTTGAAACATGTAGGTATTACAGAGGTTGAAAATGTCAGTGAAGACACTTGCCAGTTGGTCCGCGCATGCTCGGAGCACACGTCCTGGTAATCCATCTGACCCCTTGTGAATGTTGACCTTTTTAAAGGTTTTGCTCTCATTGGCTACGGAGAGTGTTATCACAGTCGTACCGAACAGCTGATGCTCTCATGCATGCCTCAGTGTTGCTTGCCTTGAAGCGAGCATAAAAGGCACCTAGCCCGTCTGGCAGACTTGTGTCACTGGGCAGCTTGCGGCTGGGTTTCCCTTTGTTGTCCGTAATAGTTTGCAAGCCTTGCCACATCCAACGAGCATCAGAACCGGTGTAGTAGGATTCAATCTTAGTCCTGTATTTACGCTTTGTGTTACGCTCGTCGTCGGAATGAGGAGACCAAGGTGCAGCGTGTTAAGTGTACAGCTTACTTTATTAGATGAACACCAAAAAAATATATATATATAAACAAACATAATGTTCATAAGTATGATCCCCAATCAGAGACAACGATAGATAGCTGCCTCTGATTGGGAACCATACCAGTCCAAACAAAGAAATAGATCACCTAGATTGCCCACCCTAGTCACACCCTGACCTAACCAACCACTTTGCCTATTTGATGGTTAGTCTGAGGGCATAGCAGGATTTCATATAAGTGTCTGGATTAGTGTCCCGCTCCTTGAAAGAAGCAGCTCTAGCCTTTAGCGCGGTGTGGATGTTGCCTGTAATCCATGGCTTCTGTCGGGGATATGTACATACGGTCACTGTGGGCACGACGTTGTCAATCCACTTATTGATGTAGCCTGTGACTGAGGTGGTATACTCCTCAATGCATGTGGATGAATCGCAGAACATATTACAGTCTGTGCTAGCAAAACAGTCAACATATGACAACAAATGAATGCAATCTCATTTAATGAGGAAAATTATCTTGGGTTGGAGAAGCTTCTAGTGATGGCTCTATACATTCTGGTGAAAAGGGAGGGTTTGCGACTCTTCTCTTCAGGTGGGAAGGAATATGCGATGTCATTTCCCTCTGGAGCAAAGGAGCCATGAGAATTTGTCCTCGACTCTGCAAAGAAAGACCATCCAGTATGTCATGGGTAACAATTCAGAGCAGAGTGCAATGTCTTTCCAAATGAATTAGTTGAACGCTAAAGTAATAATATCTTAGTCTTGAATGAGCAGCAGCAGGGCTTACCTGTAAAGTACACAGTAGGGGAAGTGTTCTGAGGCTGGTACTCCATAGACTTTTGAGGACAGTGGTCCTTTCTAACTTTCTTGGAACCCTGTTTGGTGGGAAAAGGCACATTAAAACAAACTGTTATATATCTTAAAGTACAGTATATCAACTGGAAAAAGGCAATACAATGCTAAAATACTGAATTATATAAACAAATAATATCTCATACATTCAAAAGCAGTGTTATTCATGAAAAATCTGTACTTGTACTATACCTTTATGTTAAAGCACATCTTGCTGAACATGGTTTTCTTGCTTTTCTTGGACTTGAAGATGGGGATCTGCTCTCCAGTACTGCTGGTGCTATCCCTTACCAAATCCAACATCCCTTCTACAATGTCACTGGTGGCCATGCTGGTACCGGACTCAAAAGAACATTTGGCATTGGCTTTGGTGATCATTTGATGACTTGAGCCAACTGATAAGGCATCCATCATTTTGTTGACCATGACCTTCGTGAGCTGATTCATTGTGTCACTATCCTCTGGCTTGCTCTGATTGAGCTGGATAGGAAAGACCATGCAAGTAGAGGTGCTTGGTTCATTCTGGACTGAAACATCAATGTTTATATTTTCATACTCATCTAACCACTGTTTTAGGAAGCCCTTCACTGTCTCTTCAGCAAATATCTGGAGAAGTTGAGAGGAGAGCTTCCTGGATATGGCACATTGTTCCTTTCCCCATTTCAGCCTTGAAAGAATGGAGTCTGAAGCACTTCTGGCTGCTGCCAATGTTAAGACCTGTGGAGTGCTGTGGCTGTCCTGAAGGGCTATCACTTTATCCACAAATTCATGACTGAAAATGTGGATGGTCCCAGTGGAAATTATTTTTCTCAATTTCCTAACAGCAGATTGGAGGTCGTCAGGATGAGAAGCACCCTGTCCATCTTCCTGTGTGTTCTCAACACTTTCCACCATTTCGTCCACTACCACCCCAGCAGCTTGCCTGACTTTGTCCACAAAGGATGGGGGAAGTAAGTTCTCTGTGTGAAACAAGTCCTGAATGATCATGTTTCTTACAATGGGAAAGTCACTCTGAGCAGATAATTCAGTGGGGATGGGAGTACCGGGCAAGGTGAAGTCCCATTCTGACTGCTTTGATTTTGAAGTAGGTGTTAGAGAGATGGAGGAGCGTGAAGAAGAGGTATTTCTTGTATTTTGGCTGTCAGCACTCCTACAACGGATCGTGCCAATATCCTCCAGCATGGATCCTGAGAGCTTAGTGGTTTTAGGTAGTAATTTGTGCGGAATGTCCACACAGGCATCGTTTCCACCAGGTGTAACACTGCTCTGGTTGACCTCAAGATGGCAGAGACTTGCTCTTTGTGAAGCAGGACTGATTTGACATGTAAATATTTGGATTGAACCAAGTGTTGTGTCTGACATTTGAAGATCTTTTCTGAGAAACTCTGTAATCTTACTTTGCAGACTGTAGTAGATGTTACGAGCAACAGACCAGATTCTTTTCTCAGAAACCTGTCCAGTGGTGAGCAGGGAGGTTCCAGATACCATGTCAGATGATTGGGTGGTCTGGGTGAGCTCCTGCAGATCTTTCACTATGGTTTGTATAATATCAGTAGATGTGGTGGATGTAGATACAGACTGGAGGTACTTATCTGTTGTGCCTTCCTCCACAATGTTAAATGACCTAGAGAGGACCTCACTCACTCCTTTCTCAGCTTTGGTTTGGAACTCATGACTAGAAAGTTTTTGGAGGCTCTTTGTTGAAAGACTGTGGGAAGATGCAATGCCTTTGGAGGCAGCCATGCTGCAATCTAGACATACTGGAGAGGTTCGCTCAGTAGAACCTTGGAGACGTTCAAACATGTCTTCACATGGTGTTGGGGACCTTGACAAGGAGATGTCCTTCAGCTGAGACAGAACACCACCTACCAATATGTTGACCTCAAGGGACATATCAGATATTTTCTTTCCTACTGTGGAGAAGCAAGGTGCATTTGATGTCTGATCCTCGCATGAGGTCAAGATTGTTGAAATTACCTGTTTGGTACTATTGTTCATTAGACCCTCGTCTGTTTCAGTCCAGAGAAGTTTTGAACTCTCGCTGACACCCATGTGTAGAGTCACTTCCTGGTTCAAACTGGGCAAGTGAGGCACACTCTTACTAGCTTGCGTCAAGTTCTGGCTTGCCAAACCAAGGTACTCCTTAGTCACAAGATGTCCAGAGTCCTCTGTGGGTGTATGGCTAGACATTCTTCTCTGCACGTCTGACCTCCGCCGGTGAATGGTGAAGCCCTTTAATGTCTTCTTAATATTTTTATATAAACTAGTGGTAGCAGACCAGATCCTGCTCTTTCGCTTTTGTGCATTTTCCTGGAGGTCAGGTTCTCTCTCCTCTACTTCTGCAGGTTGCGCCAAGCTCTGCAGGTCTTCCACAAATGTGTCAATGATGCCAAAGGCAGGAGAATCCGCACAAATATCCTTTGACAAGGTTCTCTGGTTTTGAACGGAACAAGACTTGGATGCTACAGAATAAGCAGGCTGTGCACTAGTTAAGCTACTGTTGGACCTTTTAACTAGGAACTCACTCACTGCTTGAGTGGTGTCTCTCTTGAATTCCTCACTTGAGAGTTTTCTAATACAATCTAACAGGGCATCAAGATCGTCAAAGAAGCCAACATGTGGCCTTAAAAACGTGATCTTGTCCTTCAATCTTTCAGGGGAACTCTGTTACTATTGGTGAAAAGGCACCATGTGAATGATCAAGGTCATGACTTGCCCTGAGCCAGAACTCCCTCTCAAATTGGTCAACTCTTCAAGTTTAGCAGCCTGATCCTTTTTCTCCAACAGTGTACAGGGGGTCACCTTGGACATCTCAGTCTTGTACAAGACCAGAAGGTTTGGCTGAGATGACTTCTTTGGTGCAAGTTGTCAGAAGGAGCTTGCTTTCTTCTGACTCACTTTGCCCAAAGAAGTTTTGAGCATCTCACTTAGGCCTCTTTGTAAAGTAACTGCACCAGTGGACTCTGGCAACTGAGGCTTACTCTTACTGGGCCTATATTTCATGTTTAAGCAAGGAAGTGGAACTGTCTCCTTAAACTCAGCATTTGTGATGTTATCATCAGATGTGACAATGCTCTTTAAGGCACATCTCTGAAGCTTGCCGAAATAATCTTTCAAGTTGGGATGCTGTGGTAAATGTGAACAGCAGCAGACCAGGCACTCTTCTGTTGGGGACTCTCTTCAGATTCAGCCAAGGACTTCATATCTGACACCTAAAGTCTTAACAACTACTGACGCTGCTGAGCCCACTGGGTGAATTGACTCTGTCTTTACAATGCCAGACAATGTTTGACCTGATACAGCACCTGTTAACATCAGACTGAAACAAATGAACTAGGAAAGCTCAAACTACTGACTTTTTGTCAAGAACTCCACTCACTGCTTGTATTGGGATGTTTGAAACTTTGCTCTGGAGAAATGCACCTTAGATGTGGTGGAGGAGGAACCAGATTCACTAATAAAAAATTGTTTATTCAACTCTATAGTATTTTTTCCTTATCAGGGCATCAAGATCCTCAATGAAGCCAACATGCGATGCCAAAAATGTGATCTTGTCCTTCAGATCTTCCAGCAAATTCTGTTTTCTCGTCAACAAAAGCCACCATTGTGTCAGAGATGGTGGTCATGACTTGCCCTGTTAGACTCTTGCTCTCTTGGTCAACTTTTTCAAGTTTAGCAGCCAGCTCTCTTGCTCTCAGTCACCTTGGTCTGTGAGTCTCCCTTGTACCGGTGTCACTAGAGAGGTTTGGCTACGGAGGCACTCTTAAGACCACTGATAAGGCCGACTTGACATCTTTAGCCAACTCTGCCATTACAGCAGGGGTTAGCATCATAGAGCCTGCACTTCCAGATGGAGAATTGGACATGCATGCAAGTTTGGAGAGAGAACCTTGCAGGCTGTCCTGCACACAGGTGACGAGGGTGTCCTCTGAGACACCTAAGAGGACTTGTAGCGTCTCAGAGTTGGTTGTTTTCTTCTGCACATCAGACAGAGAGGTTAGAGTCCTTGGGAAAAAAAACAACAGAAATCATCAAAGTCAAACAAATAATATGTAAGGCTGTGATGCACATTCAGTGTGTCAAATACATCTGCACCATTGAAAACACTGAGGAAAGCGCTGCTGTTTCTCTGAGAAAAAACCTTAGTGTGATGTCAGCCTAACTGCTTAATTTCTAAAGCCCAATAAAATGTATTTTGTATAAGTCATTTGTATTGAAACTGGCCTGTAGATATCTATCTATCCTGGCAATATCTATCCTCTACAAAAATAAATTGCTATAAACTTCAAATACTGAAGAAGCCACTTCAAGGACAATCATAAATACAAGGCAGTTTGAAGAAATGTTAAAAGAAATTTCTAAATGTTTCAACTTCATATTCATCATCTCCAGCACCACCCCAACATCAGCATATGTGAAAAATGGGCATTTCTATGTTTTGTAGTAAAATAGAAAGAGGAAGATAAGTGTTTTCTATGACATCATCAACCAATTAGTAGGCAATGCCTAAATGTCCTCTGGTCTGATAATTGGTTAAAATCACACGATGCACACTGATGATGTCATTAGAATCTAGAGCTGAGCATTTAACCAACATTTTTGTTATTTTTCGGTTTTGCAACTAATTAACCGGTCGGCTCAATTATTTGAACTTCCAAAATAGTTAATTTTTTTCATCTTCTGGAAAATTATGCTGCAGTTTCTGAAGATAAATCTCAGACTTCAGTCAGGAACTATGCAATGTAGTAGGGAGTTGGTTTCCAAATGGACATTATTCCAAGCATACTTTGGCACAAAAATTGGCAAAATGACTTAAGAACAACAAAGTCAAGGTATTGTGTGGCCATCACAAAGCCCATGACCTCAATCCTATAGAACATTTGTGGGCAGAACTGAAAAGCTTGCGAGCAAGGAGGCCTACCTGGAAATACTGACTCAGTCATTGACCAGCTTGGTGTCAGGGGAATGGGCCAAAAGTAGGTCTTATTTACTTAGAAGAACTAAAATAGTGATTTTGTCAAACATTTGATAAGTTAAACAATCTAAAGAGAAATACTGAGTTGATGACTTGACCCACTGGGAATGTGAATAAATAAATAAAAGCTGAAATAAATTATTTTTCTTCTTCTATTATTCTGATTTGATATTCTTAAAATAAAGTGGACATCCTAACTGACCTAAAACAGGGAAATTTTATTCATTGTTTTAAATGTCAGCAATTCAAAACTGAGTTTAAATGTATTTAATGCTAAAAAGTATGAAATCCAAAACCATTATTTTTAAATATTTGAATCGCCAAATCTATCCTCAAAAAAAAATGCACTAAATTCTCAGCACTATAAACATTAAATATTTTTTAAAGACAATCATAAATAAAATATGGTGATGCTGGAGATGAAGAATTGTTAAATTTCCCTTTAGAACATACCTCATGGCTGGCTTTGGGGTTTTGGGCAGGTAGCTTCCACTGCCCAGACTGCCCATCTCCTTAGTCAGGTAAATCTCCTTGAACTTAAGTTGTTGTGATTCCTGCTCTTCTTCCTCTTCCTGATCCATACAGTTGGAGGAAGGGTAGGGAGTCGGGATGCGAAAGCTATTGTAAGACTTTCGACTGCCTGGCCTCTTAGGTACACCAGCCTCAGTAAATCTCACGCGGGACTTGGTGTTAACCTTATCGTCTAACAGACTGGTGAGTGACGCTGTGAGAGATCTCTGTGACAATGGAGAGGAGGCAGCATCTTGGATGCCCAGTAGTTCGTAAAGACCTGGGATGATGATCTGCATCAGCTTGTCCGATAAAAACTGGACAATCCTCAGACACAAGCCGGCAAGCTGTTGTTTTGTCAGCTGTATTCCAGAAACAGAAGAAGTGTTTTAAAATGTTGCATAGTGCGTCTTTCAAAAGCTTATGAACAAGGTTAAACATTCAGTGATCATTGTATTCTAAATAAGCTTTCAGATCTTACCGGGTCAGAAATGCCATTACGAATCCTACTCCATTGCCTGAAAATTATTCAATAATTATTCATATTAATAGTATTAATGTTGTCAGAAATGTCGGTCAGTTAGAGTCATCAGATTAAACAGTATTTTACACATGCTTTGTAGCAATTGTTTTGACAACATTGTGGTGTGATGTAACTTTTCTAGCAATGGAAATGTAGTTGATGAATCTGCTTTCATACAATCCTTTACAGGTTTGATAGTAGTACTGTACCAAAGAAAATAGAACATACTCCTCAGTTAGGTTCTGCAGGAAGTTGATAATCAGTGAAAAAGACTCAAGATTTTTGGCACTGTTGAGGCTCTCTTCTTCTGTGGTTTCCACAGTGCTGCTTTGCTTCTGGTAGAAATAAACATTATGAGTCTCAAATAATGGCACCAACAGAGTCAAACTTAACATATACAACAAATATCATACTGAAAGAACTTATGAACCGTTAGAGAGTGGAGGAGCATTGGCAACGTTGGACAAATTTAAACAACTGAAACACAACAGAGATGGTTGTGGTACGTCAACATTGCCAATGATAGCATCACTATAACATTTTATTGGATTAATGTTGTAATATGAAATGACAAGGTCAACTTACCATCTCATTGACAGCTTCAGAGGTCAGGTGGTCATCCACCACACAGACAGGCAGGTCTAGAGACTGGGACAAGGCTCTATGGTCATAACCAGGAGAGAATGGAAACAACATCAGAGCAGTCCCAATGGCAGAATCTAACCACTGATTGGTGCGGCTGGCTTCCGGGTTGGATGCGCGCTGTGTTAAGAAGCAGTAAGGCTGGTTGTGTATCGGAGGACGCATGACTTAGCAACTACAACAATTGGATACGACGAAATTGGGGAGAAAAAAGGGGTGGGTTAAAAAAAATAAAGACTCACTCATTTGTTAAAAGAAATAAAGACTTGCCTTGTCAAACCTACCTCTCTGAAAGGGCCGCGGCTTTTGGGTAACGATGCTTCGTGGGTGTCCAATGTTGACCTAAATGACTAATGATGATAAATACAATCCACCTGTGTGTAATCAAGTCTCCGTATAAATGCACCTGCACTGTGATAGTCTCAGAGGTCTGTTAAAAGCGCAGAGAGCATCATGAAGAACAAGGAACACACCAGGCAGGTCCGAGATACTGTTGTGAAGAAGTTTAAAGCCGGATTTGGATACAAAAAGATTTCCCAAGCTTTAAACATCCCAAGGAGCACTGTGCAAGCGATAATATTGAAATCATTTACATTACATTTAAGTCATTTAGCAGACGCTCTTATCCAGAGCGACTTACAAATTGGTGCTTTCACCTTATGACATCCAGTGGAACAGCCACTTTACAATAGTGCATCTAAATCTTTTAAGGGGGGGTGAGAAGGATTACTTTATCCTATCCTAGGTATTCCTTAAAGAGGTGGGGTTTCAGGTGTCTCCGGAAGGTGGTGATTGACTCCGCTGTCCTGGCGTCGTGAGGGAGTTTGTTCCACCATTGGGGGCCAGAGCAGCGAACAGTTTTGACTGGGCTGAGCGGAACTGTACTTCCTCAGTGGTAGGGAGGCGAGCAGGCCAGAGGTGGATGAACGCAGTGCCCTTGTTTGGGTGTAGGGCCTGATCAGAGCCTGGAGGTACTGAGGTGCCGTTCCCCCACAGCTCCGTAGGCAAGCACCATGGTCTTGTAGCGGATGCGAGCTTCAACTGGAAGCCAGTGGAGAGAGTTGAGGAGCGGGGTGACGTGAGAGAACTTGGGAAGGTTGAACACCAGACGGGCTGCGGCGTTCTGGATGAGTTATAGGGGTTTAATGGCACAGGCAGGGAGCCCAGCCAACAGCGAGTTGCAGTAATCCAGACGGGAGATGACAAGTGCCTGGATTAGGACCTGCGCCGCTTCCTGTGTGAGGCAGGGTCGTACTCTGCGGATGTTGTAGAGCATGAACCTACAGGAACGGGCCACCGCCTTGATGTTAGTTGAGAACGACAGGGTGTTGTCCAGGATCACGCCAAGGTTCTTAGCGCTCTGGGAGGAGGACACGATGGAGTTGTCAACCGTGATGGCGAGATCATGGAACGGGCAGTCCTTCCCCGGGAGGAAGAGCAGCTCCGTCTTGCCGAGGTTCAGCTTGAGGTGGTGATCCGTCATCCACACTGATATGTCTGCCAGACATGCAGAGATGCGATTCGCCACCTGGTCATCAGAGGGGGAAAGGAGAAGATTAATTGTGTGTCGTCTGCATAGCAATGATAGGAGAGACCATGTGAGGTTATGACAGAGCCAAGTGACTTGGTGTATAGCGAGAATAGGAGAGGGCCTAGAACAGAGCCCTGGGGGACACCAGTGGTGAGAGCGCGTGGTGAGGAGACAGATTCTCGCCACGCCACCTGGTAGGAGCGACCTGTCAGGTAGGACGCAATCCAAGCATGGGCCGCGCCGGAGATGCCCAACTCGGAGAGGGTGGAGAGGAGGATCTGATGGTTCACAGTATCGAAGGCAGCCGAAATGGAAGGAGTATCAGATCACTGCAAATCTACCAAGACCTGGCCGTCCCTCTAAACTTTCAGCTCATAGAAGGAGAAGACTGATCAGAGATGCAGCCAAGAGGCCCATGATCACTCTGGATGAACTGCAGAGATCTACAGCTGAGGTGGGACACTCTGTCCATAGGACAACAATCAGTCGTATATTGCACAAATCTGGCCTTTATGGAAGAGTGGCAAGAAGAAAGCCATTTCTTAAAGATATCCATAAAAAGTGTTGTTTACGGTTTGCCACAAGCCACCTGGGAGACACACCAAACATGTGGAAGAAGGTGCTCTGGTCAGATGAAACCAAAATTGAACTTTTTGGCAACAATGCAAAACGTTATGTTTGGCGTAAAAGCAACACAGCTCATCACCCTGAACACACCATCCCCACTGTCAAACATGGTGGTGGCAGCATCATGGTTTGGGCCTGCTTTTCTTCAGCAGGGACAGGGAAGATGGTTAAAATTGATGGGAAGATGGATGGAGCCAAATACAGGACCATTCTGGAAGAAAACCTGATGGAGTCTGCAAAAGACCTGAGACTGGGACGGAGATTTGTCTTCCAACAAGACAATGATCCAAAACATAAAGCAAAATCTACAATGGAATGGTTCAAAAATAAACATATCCAGGTGTTAGAATGGCCAAGTCAAAGTCCAGACCTGAATCCAATCGAGAATCTGTGGAAAGAACTGAAAACTGCTGTTCACAAATGCTCTCCATCCAACCTCACTGAGCTCGAGCTGTTTTGCAAGGAGGAATGGGAAAAAATGTCAGTCTCTCGATGTGAAAAACTGATAGAGACATACCCCAAGCGTCTTACAGCTGTAATCGCAGCAAAAGGTGGCGCTACAAAGTATTAACTTAAGGGGGCTGAATAATTTTGCACGCCCAATTTTTCAGTTTTTGATTTGTTAAAAAAAGTTTGAAATATCCAATAAATGTCGTTCCACTTCATGATTGTGTCCCACTTGTTGTTGATTCTTCACAAAAATATACAGTTTTATATCTTTATGTTTGAAGCCTGAAATGTGACAAAAGGTCGCAAAGTTCAGGGGGGCCGAATACTTTCGCAAGGCACTGTAAGTGAAGCAGGCATGCAGAACGAGATCGCCCCACCAAGCCAGATAGTAGAGGGGTGCAACAACGCCGGTACACAGAGGCATAGCTCATACAATTATATTTTGTCCGGGTCAATGACTATCCTTGTTGAAAAATAAATACCTGTGTCAAATATATGGCATCGCATGCTAGTGCAAAGATAGCTTACATAGATTTTCTTTTAAACCGGTGACCACTAGATGTCCTCGTATACCCACATTTAGATCAAATGTACTTGATTTTTTCAGCAGGACTGTGAATGACAAGCCCACTGAATCTTGTTTAATAATCTTTTTACTCAGCAGGTAGAGGCCTAGGTACTTCAAATCAGTGCTTAATTCGAGCCTTTCTGTTCTGGGCAGTTTTTTCCGGAACCTATTTGACCTCTTGTGCCATGAAAAAATATTTTTATTTTTGATATGAAACAATTTGAATAAAAGCGATCAAAGTTCATTCGAGTTGCCTCTTCGTCAATTATCCTGCCCCCTCATCTCTCCAGAGTTGAACTTCATAATTTGTTTCCTTATATACTCTGGACCCTGATCTCTCTTTTGAAGAACATATCAAGACCATTTCAAGGACATCTTTTTTCCATCTTCGTAACATTGCAAAAATCTGAAACCTTCTGTCCAAAATTGATGCAGAAAAATTAATCCATGCTTTTGTCACTTCTAGGTTAGACTACTGCCATGCTCTACTTTCCGGCTACCCGGATAAGGCACTAAATAAACTTCAGTTGGTGCTAAATACGGCTGCTAGAATCCTGACTAGAACCAAAAAATTTGATCACTCCAGTGCTAGCCTCTCTACACTGGCTTCCTGTCAAAGCAAGGGCTGATTTTCAAGGTTTTACTGCTAACCTACAAAGCATTATATGGGCTTGCTCCTCCCTATCTCTCTGATTTGGTCCTGCCGTACATACCTACACGTACGCTACGGTCACAAGACGCAAACCTCCTAATTGTCCCTAGAATTTCTAAGCAAACAGCTGGAGGCAGGGCTTTCTCCTATAGAGCTCCATTTTTATGGAACGGTCTGCCTACCCATGTCAGAGACGCAAACTCGGTCTCAACCTTTAAGTCTTTACTGAAGACTCATCTCTTCAGTGGGTCAAATGATTGAGTGTAGTCTGGCCCAGGAGTGGGAAGGTGAACGGAAAGGCTCTGGAGCAACGAACTGCCCTTGCTGTCTCTGCCTGGCTGGTTCCCCTCTTTCCACTGGGATTCTCTGCCTCTAACCGTATTACAGGGGCTGAGTCACTGGCTTACTGGGGCTCTCTCATGCCGTCCCTGGAAGGGGTGCGTCACCTGAGTGGGTTGATTCACTGATGTGGTCATCCTGTCTGGGTTGGCGCCCCCCCTTGGGTTGTGCCATGGCGGAGATCTTTGTGGGCTATACTCAGCCTTGTCTCAGGATGGTAAGTTGGTGGTTGAAGATATCCCTCTGGTGTGGGGACTGTGCTTTGGCAAAGTGGGTGGGGTTATATCCTTCCTGTTTGGCCCTGTCCGGGGATGTCCTCGGATGGGGTCACAGTGTCTCCTGACCCCTCCTGTCTCAGCCTCCAGTATTTATGCTGGAGTAGTTTATGTGTCGGGGGGCTAGGGTCAGTTTGTTATATCTGGAGTACTTCTCCTGTCCTATTTGGTGTCCTGTGTGAATCTAAGTGTGCGTTCTCAAATTCTCTCCTTCTCTCTTTCTTTCTCTCTCTCGGAGGACCTGAGCCCTAGGACCATGCCCCAGGACTACCTGACATGATGACTCCTTGCTGTCCCCAGTCCACCTGGCCGTGCTGCTGCTCCAGTTCCAGTTTCAACTGTTCTGCCTTATTATTATTCGACCATGCTGGTCATTTATGAACATTTGAACATCTTGGCCATGTTCTGTTATAATCTCCACCCGGCACAGCCAGAAGAGGACTGGCCACCCCACATATGCTCTCGATAATTCTCTCTTTCTTTCTCTCTCTCGGAGGACCTGAGCCCTAGGACCATGCCCCAGGACTACCTGACATGATGACTCCTTGCTGTCCCCAGGCCACCTGGCCGTGCTGCTGCTCCAGTTTCAACTGTTCTGCCTTATTATTATTCGACCATGCTGGTAATTTATGAACATTTAAACATCTTGGCCACGTTCTGTTATAATCTCCACCCGGCACAGCCAGAAGAGGACTGGCCACCCCACACAGCCTGGTTCCTCTCTAGGTTTCTTCCTAGGTTTTGGCCTTTCTAGGGAGTTTTTCCTAGCCACCGTGCTTCTACACCTGAATTGCTTGCTGTTTGGGGTTTTAGGCTGGGTTTCTGTACAGCACTTTGAGATATCAGCTGATGTACGAAGGGCTATATAAATACATTTGATTTGATATAATCATAGCTGCGTGAAGGGTTCTGGAGGAATTTTCTAAAGTTATGGAATTACTGCTGTCTGTTTCAGAAATAAATGAAATAATTCAGAATATTTTAAAACGTCATGAGAAGCCCTATAATTTAGCCACAGAGGACCAATAGCTTCTAAGAAGAAATTCTTATGACGGCTTACCAAAAGGCAAACGGCCTCCTGCGGGGACTGAGGCTGGGTTCAAAAATAAATGAATAAAATATAAATATAGGAAAACACACACACTACAAGAGAGACCTAAGACAACAACATAGCAAGGAAGCAACACATGACAACACAGCATTGTAGCAACACAACATAACCTGGTTGCGACACAACATGGTAGCAGCATAAAACATGGTACAAACATTATTGGGCATAGACAACAGCACAAAGGACAAGCACGTAGAGACAACAATACTTCATGCAAGGAATGCACAACTGTCAGTATGCGTGTCCATGATTGGGTCTTTGAATGAAGATATGGAGATTAAACTGTCCAGTTTGAGTGTTTGTTGCAACTCATTCCAGTCGTTAGCTGCAGCGAACTGAAAAGAGGAGCGACCCAGAGATGTGTGTGCTTTTGGGGCCTTAAACAGAATGTGACTGACAGAACGGGTGTTGTATGTGGAGGATGAGGGCTGCAGTAGATATCTCAAATAGGGGGGAGTAAGAACTAAGTGGTTCTTGCGACAGGTATACAGAGATGACGAGTTTACAGAGGAGTATGATGGAGATGGGGGGTGTGAGCAGGTGTGATGTCATTGATGTTTGTATGCTGTTGTATGTTTTGTAACAAGAAGAAGATATATATATCTTACAAAAATATGAAATCATTTTGATATGAGTATACGATGACACCTTGTGGTCGTAAGGTTGATTTGTCCCTAACCATAATTTAGCTCCAGTTTCTGTTCAGCCTGTTGTGATCTGGCAGTGATACTTATGTACATTTGAGGTGTTTGACAACTTAAAATATACTTCAATGGGATACTTTTGTATCCCATACATTTTCCCTGATAGACCACCACAAGTACATTTTGAATGGTCAGGCATGACATGGGAGGCGAGTCGATGCTGACTCGCCTCCCAGTCCCTGAAAAAAATCCCCACAGCATGATGCTGCCACAACCATGCGTCACTATAAGAATGGTGCCAGGTTTCCTCCAAACGTGACGCTTGGCATTCATGCCAAAGAGTTCAAGCTTGTTTTCATCAGACCAGAGAATATTGTTCCTTATGGTCAGAGTCCTTTAGGGACCTCTTGGCAAACTCCAAGCGACCTGTTGTGCCTTTTACTGGGGAGTGGCTTGCATCTGGCCACTCAACCATAAAGGCCTGATTGGTGGAGTGGGGCAGAGATGGTTGTCCTTCTGGAATGTTCTCCCATCTCCACAGAAGAACTCTGGAGCTCTGTCATTAAGAATGGAAGCCACTGTGTTCTTGGGGACATTCAATGCTGTAGACATTTTTCGGTACCCATCCACAGATCTGTACTTCAACAGAATCCTGTCTCAGCGCTCTACGGACAATTCCTTAGACCTGATGGCTTGGTTTTTGCTCTGACACGCACTGTCAACTGTGGGACCTTATATAGATAGGTGTGTGCCTTTCCAAATCATGTCCAATCAATTGAATTTACCACAGGTGGACTCCAATCAAGTTGTAGAAACATCTCAAGGATGATCAATGGAAACAGGATACACCTGAACTCAATATCGAGTCTCATGGCAAAGGGTCTGAATACTTATGTAAATAAGGTATTTCTGTTCTTTTTTAATACTTTTGCAAAAATGTCTAAAAACCTGTTTTCGCTTTGTCGTTATGGGGTATTGTATGTAGATTGATGAGGAAAAATGTTTATTTCATCAATTTTATAAAAAGGCTGTAACGTAACAAAATATGGAAAAAGTATTACCGAAGAATACTTTCCGAATGCTCTGTATGTCTGTGAAAACAAATCACAGAGGTTTGTGGCACCTTAATTGGAGAGGACGGGCTCATGGAAATGGATAGAGCGGAAAAGGTGGAATGGTATCAAACACATGGTTTAAATGTGTTTGATACCATTGCATTTGCGTCATTCCAGACATTATTATGAGCCATTAGGCATTTTCAAGACACCAATGTTTCTTAAAAGGACTAGAAGAGAAGTAGTCAATTTCTCCTTAACCATTTTATATATATATATATATATATATGTGTGTTTACAAAACTGGAGTATGCTTATAACCCAGGGGTGGGCAATTCCAGTCCTCAAGGGCCTGATTGTTGTCACAGTTTTGCCCAGCCCCAGCAAACACACCTGACTCCAATAATCAACTAATTATGATCTTCATTTTAAAATGCAATTTGATTAATCAGCTGTGTTTTCTAGGGATGGAGACAAAGTGTTACACCAATCAGGACCTCGAGGACTGGAGTTGCCTACCCCTGAATTATAACCCAGTGCCACAATAAGTATGGCTACCTTTGCAGGTCACTGGGAAGAATGTGTTGTTATAGCAACTCTATATTCTCGCGATGATAAAAAATAAGAGGGTGTCGGCGACGGTTGTCACTAGTTACCACAGCCATAAAATAAAAATGGTTTATATCGTCAAAAATCATGAAAACTAAAGCTTTTTGGTCCTAATGTAAGGTTAGACATAAAGTTGGCAGTGAGGCTATAGTTAGGGTTAAGGGATTAGGGTTAGATTAAAATCAGATTTTAAGAGGAGGAATTGTAGAAACGGGCGGGGTTTATGACTTTGTGTCTCTGGTAAATCGTGACGACTGTCGGCGACTGCTGCGTTTTTGCCGCTAGTCGCCTCCTGTACTTCAGTGGTCGCCACAGACACAACAGCGTGCGACGTCGGGGGGCATGCCAAATACTTTCAGCGGTGAAGTTAAGCGTGTTAATGAGACAACCGGGAGTTTGGAGTACAGGAACTGTTGTATCCTAATCGGGATTTTGTCTTTTTGAATCATAAAAGCAAAGGGCACAAAATTTAAGGTGCATCCGCGTACCAACTAGTTCTGATAATTGACAACCACTCTCCAGTGAGTGACCTAGCGCTTGTGGAAATGGCAGCTCCCCGGCCAATAAAAGGTATTCTGAAGAACAAGAACAGCGGGTCGGGCATCAAAGTGGGCCCAGCCGAAGAAGTGCCAGTAGAGACTCCAGAACAAGGCGATCCTGGACTTCTGGAAGATGACCAACAGTGAGTAGACAGACAGTCCGCTATCTTAGTTTCTTGTTGACACCGACAGTCTTGGTAGCGTTAGCTTAGCTTGCTCTGCGTTGTGTGCTGCCCTGGCTGAAAACTTTATGGACTTGCTAGCTAACGTAAACTCGTCAACAATGTGCCAGGTAGTACATTACATGAACTAACTAGATAACGTTAGCAAGTCAGTTGTCATGCTTGCTTTCCAATTCACTCACATTCTTCTCACTAGGACTGTTAACTTACCAGTTACTGTTGGCTAGCCAATTTGCTAGCTAGTTTGCCCGAGAAGGTAACATTGGCTAGCTACGTTACCTAGCTAACGTTAGCAACGTCCCACATGTCTACTTGTCGATGTCAGTTGATAAGGTGGCTAGTTCATATTTTATCCGGTTTCACACCTGTAATCACGAGTAAATTTGGCTTTATCATCAGCCAACTCACTGATGTTCGTTGTTTTTAAAGGTGGGCGATGAAATGGGTTGACTGGCTGGCTAGCTAGCCAAATTATAGTCTAGCCACAGACATTTTTACCAGCTCAAACAAACAATTTTGAAGTTTTTTTTTTCCTACAGATATGTTTTTAGTAACAGACGATTTTAGTAATTTAGTTAAGATTTAAGAAACGTTATGTTGGCATCAGGTATGTTAGCCAGCAAGTTACCCATTCCTACTCTCCATCACACACATGACGTACAGCAGTAGCTGAAGGATTCAGACCTGTAAATGATATTCACTTATCATTGTTTGGTGGGCACAGACTGTCCGATACAGTTTAGTTTCTACGACTGTGGATAAATGTGGAAGCTGGATGGTAGCTTACTGTACACTCCACCCTTAGTGCCTAGAGTGCCATCAGAGAGTGTCTGCTGTCAAGGCACTGACTTCCACATCCCAAGCTGTCACGTTATATTTACACCATTGCCCTCTGGGGTTGTCAGAACTGTGGTGAGTTTATGCCTGAAGTCAGGCATGGATCTAATTCACTTTGCACATTAAACTGTCCGTGAGCTAGTCCTTTTGAGCTGTTCAGTTGCTCAAATGATACCTCTAGGAAATACACCTCGGCTAATTGCAACATGAGTGTTGTTTCTCAATTCCAGCTTGTCTTTTTAACAAAGAGCTGGTGGTCCATGTTTAGATGCACAGGTGGATAGAGATGGAGGTTGTTCGAGTTTCAATAATTCATGCATGTGATTTATGTAGTCCATTTATAGTGTTAGGTGGCTATCCTTCATATAACCTACTATGAGACTCAACTTCCCGTCCATGTGAGACTGCCGTCCTTGTATGGCCTACTTATCAGTGAATTCCATTCCCAGCCGTAAGTCAAGCCAGTTCTGTGTTGATACCAAAATATTTTCTCTGTAGGAAATGGGTAAAAAGGTTTCCTGAACGATTCTCTTTCTTCAAATGGAGTGGGATGAGACCAGCACGGCTGGCTGCGCTGTAGCCTACTCCTTCAGTTCAAGCTATGTCTGTAGCAAACAAACAAGAACACACGCAGACAGCTGCATGCACACACCCCTTCAGCACCAGAACTCATAGGGTGTTGTTTATATCCTGTCTCTAACAGTCCTCACAAACCAAAACCACACACATGGCTTATTTTTTCATCACGACAATTTTTAGGCTCTTTCCCAAATGTTTTGCTTAAGCCATCTGTCCATATTAGGGTACTACTTTCAGTCGAAATCAAATTTAAATTTGATGGATGAGCAGTAGGGTCGGGACGACACAATTGTCACAACGTTTTTTCCATGCCAAAAATAAAACCACAAAGCAGGCAACTTTTTGGTCCTTTTAAAAACCTGCTTTATGTAAAATATTGTGTGCCATAGCTTGGAAAATAAATCTAATTCTGGATGACAACTGGTTGAGAGAATATCAAGGCAAAGGGTGGCTACTTTGAAGAATATAAAATATATTTATTTAGCACTTTTTTTTTGCTTACTACATGATTCCATATATGTTTTGATGTCCTCAGTATTATTCTACAATGTTGAAAATAGTAATAAAAAAAAACTTGAATGAGTAGGTGTGTCCAAATGTTTGACTTGTACTGTATTTGGAGGTGACCAGTGAGAGAGAACTGCTGGAGCGAGTTCTACGGGTGGGTGCTGCTATGGTGACCAGTGAGCTGAAATTTTATTTATTTATTTTATTTCACCTTTATTTAACCAGGTAGGCAAGTTGAGAACAAGTTCTCATTTACAATTGCGACCTGGCGAAATAAGGCTGAAATAAGGCGGGGCTTTTCCTAGCAGAGACTTATAGATGACCTGGAGCCAGTGGATTTGGCGATGAATATGAAGCGAGGACCAGCCAACGAGAGCATACAGGTTGCAGTGGTGGGTAGTATATGGGGCTTTGGTGACAAAACGTATGGCACTGTGATAGACTGCATCCAATTTGCTGAGTAGAGTGTTGGAGGCTATTTTGTAAATGACATCGCCGAAGTCAAGGATCGGTAGGATAGTCAGTTGGGCAGCATGAGTGAAGGAGGCTTTGTTGCGAAATAGGAAGCCGATTTTTCGAGATTAAATTTTGGATTGGAGATGGTTAATGTGAGTCTGGAAGGAGAGTTTACAGTCTAACCAGACACCCAGATATTTGCAGTTGTCCACATATTCTAAGTCAGAGCTGTCCAGAGTAGTGATGCTAGTCTGGCAGGTGGGTCCGGGCAGCAATCGGTTGAAAAGTATGCATTTAGTTTTACTTGCATTTAAGAGCAGTTGGAGGCAACGGAAGGAGTGTTGTATGGCATTGAAGCTCATCTGGAGGTTTGTTAGCACAGTGTCCAAAGAAGGGCCAGAAGTATACAGAAAGCTGTCGTCTGCATAGAGGTGGATCAGAGAATCACCAGCAGCAAGAGTGACATAATTGATGTATACAGAGAAAAGAGTCTCCCTGAGAATTGAACCCTGTGGCACCCCAATAGAGACTGCCAGTTTCTCATTCTAGATACAGTTTCTCATTCTTTAAGTCATGTATTGTTTGGGAAAACGTGTTCCTATCTGTTGCTAGGTTTTCCTCCAATTGGTGGCAGATATTCTAAAACCTGCATAAAAACAATATGCACACATTTGTTCCACCTGAGATCGGTTTCCATCAAATTGACTTGTTGCCACTTAAAGGGTGTGCCTAACAAACGGCATTCTTTACTGAGTTGTAAAATGGGAGGGACCACACAACATATCATGGAAGTTTACTGCTTGTTATATCAATATTTGCGGTTTCCACTGCCTTTTCTCGCATGATTCATTTGACCAACTCAAAAAGATCCTACCTTGACTAGCTTATATGGAAAATGTAATGATTTTTAAATTTGCTTTTTTCCATCAGACCTGTCGTAACATAAAAAATAAAATAAAAAACCAACATGTACTTAATTCATGTGAAATGGTTGGATGGAACCCTGGTAAGGGTGGAAAGGGTAAGTGGTACCTAGTCAGTTGTCCAAGTGAATGCATTCAACTGAAATGTGTCTTCTGCATTTAACCCAACCCCTCTGAATCAGAGAGGTGAGGGACGATGACGACTGCCTTAATCCACGTCATTGGAGCCCGGGGAGCAGTTGTTGTTGGGGGTTAAGGGCATCTAGGGCAGATTATTTTTTATTTTTTTACCTTGCCGGCTTGGGGATTCAAACCAGCGACCTTTCTATCACTGGCCCAACGCTCTTAACCGCTAGGCTGTGTTGCCATCTCTTGTTTACCAAAGGGGACAGAAAAGACTGGAGCTTTCAATTCATTATACAGCACCAAGGGGATATCCTGAGCCAGCTTTCCAAATATCCGTATTGCTGTCACAAAGAAGTTGTCCACTCTGCACCTGTCCAGAGTCCAAACAATCACAACTTCCTGCCATAGAGTTCTAGAAAGTGTCATGGGGCGTGACTATTGGTGACCCGTAAACAATAGTCAAGTATCTTCTCAATTTCAATGTAGGCCATTTCATTGCACTCACTAATCAGTCAACATTGACGCATGGACCCCAAGCTCAGTCATTCATTATTCATGATAGTCAATGACTTTTAACTGAGTCACAGGCATGGTTCCATGAAACTCTATCTCTCTTCCATTGTCTTAGATGCCCAATCTGACCATTTCATGAGTGGGTTGAGGGACATTCATTGACTATCATGACTTTTGTGGGGAGAAAATGCCATTGGAGCAACCTGCATAGTAGCCTACTTCCACATCATGTGCCGAATACAACAGATGTAGACTTTACAGTGAAATGCTTACTTACGAGCCCTTAACCAACAAATCAGTTGAAAAATAATAATATAAGAATAACAGAAGTAATAGGATGTTGTTTTTTTTACTTGAAGAGGTGGTTGTCGTCATTCCATTATGTATTTTTATTTTTTAGAAGAAAAAAATCTGACTGGCTGCGTCAGGTCTTGAGTGGATTTGCACGGGTGCTGTGTACTGTAAATCAGACCAGGCTGGCTGGCAGTGTCTGGGATGTGTTGTATAACCAACCCCCTCACACATACAGAAGGATAAAGACAGACGCAGAAATACACACACTGACATACAGACATTTTAGAGCAGTGAAACTGGCTCCTCTCCTCTACTGGCTTGTCAACACTCCTCACATACAGACAAAACTCCCTATTTGCCCTGGCCCAGATGTAGTCACACTGGTTTGGCTAGTGTTTTTAAATGATTTAGAAATTGTCCATAAAGGTATGGTTCAAAGTCTGGTGAATGTAGACTCATCAAAGTAGGGTTGGTGAAATTTAAAAAGTAAATGCAAACTAGTCATTTCCACATATACAGTGAGCTCCAAACCTGTTTGGACAGTGACAGATTTTTGTTTTTGACTCTACTCCCAACACTTGAAATAATACCATGACTATGAGGTTAAAGTGCAGACTGTCAGCGTTAATTTGAGGATATTTTCATCCATATGGGGTAAACCGTTTAGAAATTACACCACTTTTTGTACATAGACCATTTTAGGCGACTAAAAGTATTGGGCCATTCACTTGTGTTCTCAAGCTTAGCATTTCATCTCATATTCATAGCACGCAATGATTACATCAAGCTTGTGACTCTCCAAACTTGTTGGATGCAGTTGCTGATTGTCTTTGGTTGTGTTTCAGATGATTTTGTGCCCAATAGAAATTCATTGTAAGTAATGCATTTTGTCATTTTAGAGTCACTTATATTGTAAATAAGAATAGAATATGTTTCTAAACACTTCTACATTAATGTGGAAGTGTACCATGATTACGTATAATCCTGAATGATGAATGAGAAATACACACGCACAAATTTCATACCCCCAAGACATGCTAACCTCTCACCATAACAGTAACAGGGAAGTGTTTTTTTTTTTTGGTTATGATAATTATGCCTCTGAATTTATCATTCATCATTATTATTATTGTTATTATTCATTCAGGATAATCCATAATTATGGTAGCTTCAACATTCATGTTGAAGTGTTTAGAAACATGCTATTCTTATTTACAATACATTCTTTACCATTTACATTGGGCACAAAATCATCTGAAACAAACTGCAAATGCATTCAACAAGTTTGTAAGAGTCACAAGCTTGACGTAATCGTTGCTTGCTATGAATATAGGACCAAATACTAAACTTGTGACTACTTTAAGACGCATATGAACCCAGCAAAAAAAGAAACGCCCTCTCACTGTGTTTTATTTTCAGCAAATGTAACGTGTAAATATTTGTATGAACATAAGATTCAACAACTGAGACATAAACTGAACAAGTTCCACAGACATGTGACTAACAGAAATGGAATAATATGTCCCTGACCAAAGGGGGGTCAAAATCAAAAGTAACAGTCTGGTGTGGCCACCAGCTTCATTAAGTACTGCAGTGCATCTCCTTCTCATGGACTGCACCAGATTTTCCAGTTCTTGCTGTGAGATGTTACGCCACTCTTCCACCAAGGCACCTGCAAGTTCCCGGAAATGTCTGGGGGTAATGGCCCTAGCCCTCACCCTCCGATCCAACAGGTTCCAGACGTGCTCAATGGGATTGAGATCTGTGTTCTTCGCTGGCCATGGCAGAACACTGACATTCCTGTCTTGCAGGAAATCGCGCACAGAACGAGCAGTATGGCTGGTGGCATTGTCATGCTGGAGGGTCATGTCAGGATGAGCCTGCAGGAAGGGTACCACATGAGGGAGGATATTGCCTGCAATGGCAACAAGCTCAGTCAGATGATGCTGTGACTCACTGTCCCAGACATGATGAACCCTCCCCTCCAAATCGATCCTGCTCCAGAGTACAGGCCTCGGTGTAACGCTCATTCCTTCGACGATGAACGCGAATCCGACCATCACCCCTGGTGAGACAAAACCACGACTCGTCAGTGAAGAGCACTTTTTGCAAATCCTGTCTGGTCCAGCGACGGTGGGTTTGTGCCCATAGGCGACGTTGTTGATGGTGATGTAAGGCGGGTCCTCACCAGACAACAGGCCTACAAGCCCTCAGTCCAGCCTCTGTCTGCAATAGGCTGAGAGTCTGAGCACTGATGGAGGGATTGTGCGTTCCTGGTGTAACTCGGGCAGTTGTTGTTGCCATCCTGTACCTGTCCCGCAGGTGTGATGTTCGGATGTTGTTACACGTGGTCTGCCACTGCGAGGATGATCAGCTGTCCGTCCTGTCTCCCTGTAGCTCTGTCTTTAGGCGTCTCACAGTACGGACATTGCAATTTATTGCCCTGGCCACATCTGCATGCCTCCTTGCAGCTTGCCTAAGGCACGTTCACGCAGATGAGCAGGGGCCCTGGGCATCTTTCTTTTGGTGTTTTTCAGAGTAAGTAGAAAGGCCTCTTTAGTTTCCTATGTTTTCAGAACTGTGACCTTACTTGCCTACCGTCTGTACGCTGTTAGTGTCTTAACGACCGTTCCACAGGTGCATGTTCATTAATTGTTTATGGTTCATTGAACAAGCATGGTTAACAGTGATTAAACCATTTACAATGAAGAGCTGTGAAGTTATTTGGATTTTTACGAATTTTCTTTGAAAGGCAGGGTCCTGAAAACGGGACTTTTTTTGTTGTTGTTGCTGAGTGTAAGTGCATTTGTCCCCTACCATGGGGGGGACTATGTACAGAAAGTGCTGTAATTTCTAAACTGTTCCTCTGATACGGATGAAAATACCTTCACGTTAAAGCTGACCGCCTGCCTTTTAACCTCAGTCATTATATCATTTCTGAAATACAGAGCCAAAACAACATGTCTCACTGACATACTTTTGGAGCTCACTGTATGTCTCTGACAGTTTAATGTAATGATATCATTTTATGTTTTGTCTTCACTAGCTTACATTGGTGTCTTATATGAATCCCATGGGTTATATATGTTGTGAAACAGTGGCTAAGAGCCGGCCTACCTCAGCAAGCCTGACTGAGCAGTATTGATATGTGCCTCATCCCATGATGTGCCATTTTAGTGTGAGACACAGCTGTACAGGGCACGTCTCCCATTGATTTAGCCCAGTGCCATCGACAGTCAAACTGCCTGCTGTGTGCCTGACTTATTGAGCACCCGTGTGTGTGTGAGCAGCTAGCGATGGCTCTGCAGGATTACTGCAGCAGGGAGCAGATTTATCACCCCCCGCCGCCCCTCTCTACCATGATGGCAGGCCTCTGCCTCCATAAACACGTCCGGGAGGCTGGCTACTTTGACAAAGGGAGGGGGGCGCGCCAGCAGAGAGCCTTTAACGGCTGTATTTGGCACTGTCTCCAAGTCCAGACAGCGGTGTTATTGAAGGCGCAAACTCTAGCCAGAAGCCCAGAGAGAGCCTACAATTTGTACCTGGGGAAAGTACATTCGTGAAGCATTTCAACCCACCCACTCACACTCACTCGCTTGATCAGCCTCAGCATCATGCTGAAGGTGAAGTGACCAACCTCTGTACGGGGCCACTGTCATTTTCCCAACAATGAATCATTTAATTGTACATAAGACCCTTTTTTTTTATTTTTTATTGCTGCCTTGTTTTTGTTCCCGAAATACACTACGGGAGTGAAAACTGGGTCACTGTGTAGTCCTAGATTAAATCTGCCAGGTCTCTAGGGTAATATCTGGTTGGTTTTTAGTACTACCCTGAGCTCATCTCTGGACTCATTCTTTTCAGGAAGAAGTCACAGAAATGGGACGAGATGAACATCCTGGCCACGTACCACCCGGCAGACAAGGACTATGGGTTGATGAAGATCGACGAGCCCAGCACGCCCTACAACAGGTGAGTTGCCCCATTCAATGTGTAAAGCACGATGCATTTCATTCTCATGAACAGGTAAGGACAAAGTTACCCAGCGACTGTCAAAATGGCTTCCCTATCCAGTATTACCAGTTTTCGACTTTTTTTGTTTACGAATACCTCATAATGGTATTAATTTATTCAATTAGTTAGGCCTATTACATGTGAAAATGACAGTTGGACTTTTCGCACTACATATTCTTGGCCCGGGGAAAAGTAGTTTGTCTTTTGGTTTTCTCGAGTCAAATATACACATTTGTTGAGAACAGAGATTAGTGATGGACTTGGTCTGAGAAGAAACTCTGCTCTGGTAAGTTTGGCCTCATCCTGCTTTTATAATGTGTGTGAACAGTCCCGAGATCCCAGACTAATGTGACGTAGAAAAGAGACTATAATTTGATCATTTGTGTAAAGAATATGCTCACCCCGGATTAGATACAATTTTGATAGCAGATTGGCCTGCTCTCACAGGGCACCTCAATTTTTGCAGTGCAGTTTCAGTGTGTGTACGGATGGGTTTCTGCCTAGTCTGCATAAAGCGTAGGTGGGTGGGCCATCTAAACTGGCACGTAACCCAATCTCCAAGGCCGCTGCATAGAAGGTCACCGTTGTGACACACTGTTCTCTCCTTCTCTCTTCCTCAGGATGGTGGGGGACGAGGATGATGAAGGGGCGCACAGCGACTCAGAGGTCAACTTGCCCACTGTGGGTGACCTGGCCTCCAAGTAAGTTATTTCTGACTGAAGAGGTCGGAGGGTGAAGGAGGGTCATCACTGACTGGATAGGTCTGGGAGGGGGAAGGAGGGTCATCACTGACTGGATAGGTCTGGGAGGGGGAAGGAGGGTCATCACTGACTGGATAGGTCTGGGAGGGGGAAGGAGGGTCATCACTGACTGGATAGGTCTGGGAGGGTCATCACTGACTGGATAGGTCTGGGAGGGGGAAGGAGGGTCATCACTGACTGGATAGGTCTGGGAGGGTCATCACTGACTGGATGGGTCTGGGAGGGGGAAGGAGGGTCATCACTGACTGGATAGGTCTGGGAGGGTCATCACTGACTGGATAGGTCTGGGAGGGGGGAAGGAGGGTCATCACTGACTGGAATAGGTCTGGGAGGGGGAAGGAGGGTCATCACTGACTGGAATAGGTCTGGGAGGGGGAAGGAGGGCTAAAGTTAAGTTATTGGACTCAAAGTTTTGGAATGTTAAATGTATCAAGGCTGTATGAGAAGGGTAGTGATGCAACTCAAACATAGCATCTTGATACATCTTGGTCTTATGAGACTGACGGTGGGGGGGGGGGGACTCCGTATGGAGTTACGGCTTGAACGCGCTGTATAACAGAATGTACTCATCTGGATTTCAACTATTTGCAATTAGGGTCTGGCTGCAGCAGAAGCCTTCTTACGCCACAGATGCTATGAGACATACGAACTCAGACTGGATGTTGAATGGTGCCAGAGAAGATGGTGCGTTACCGCCACCAACAGCACAGGTGGTGAAATTACATTTAGAATTAGAAGATAGCTGCTTGGTAGTGTGTGCTAGCTAGCGTGTGCTAGAGAGTTTGTGCTAGCTAGCGTGTGCTAGGGAGAGTTTGTGTTAGCTGGCGTGTGCTAGGGAGAGTTTGTGCAAGCTAGCGTGTGCTAGGGAGAGTTTGTGCTAGCTAGCGTGTGCTAGGGAGAGTTTGTGCTAGCTAGCGTGTGCTAGAGAAAGTTTGTGCTAGATAGCTGTTAAAGCAACAGTGGTTAACGCAACACCCTGGACCAGCGTTAGTGCGCCGACTGGTATGTGCACAGCACAGTGACGCCCTGGAATAAAGTCACTGACTCACGCGATACACCAGGCCCACAAAAGCCTACTGGTTGCACACAGCTGGATACTTCTCACTATTTGACGTCAAGGGCATGCCACCCCCCCCAATAACATTGAGTATAGAGGGAATGTTGATCTTGGTTAAATTGAATGATCAGCTGTCAGAAGACGGTCTCAGCAGTTGAGTTAACAGTAGAGGTAAAACTGCAGAAGTGAAGTCACCCCCCATTTAAAAAATAAATAAATACATCTAAAATTAACACCCTTGCCTTACGTGAACTTAAACTGTTGTATATTTTTTTCCTACTAGCACTGACTTTGCTGATAGCTACTTTATTGAGAAAATGTACTTATTATGACTGAGATGTGGTTGTCCCACCTAGCGGTCTTAAGATGAATGCACTAACGGTAAGCTTCACTGGTAAAGATTGTCTGCTAAATGACTCCAATCTAAATGTAATCCATTTGAACTCTGCCATCAAAAACCCTTATCCCATCAGCTCCATTTGACTAAAGGAGAAGTAATTTTCCCCAAGTATCCACTGTTACTCTCAATTAGCCTACAGTCCCAAGATTTTTTTTAATTTAATTTTTTTTAAATATTTTTTTAAATGTAACCTTTATTGAACTAGACAAGTCAGTTAAAAAATACATTATTATTTACAATGACGGCCTTCTCTAACCCAGACGATGCTGGGCTAAATGTGCACCGCCCTCTGGGACTCCCGATCGCGTCTGGTTGTGACACAGCCTGGAAACGAAACAGGGTCTGTAGTGACGCCTCTAGCAATGCAGTGCTTTAGTCCACTGCGTTAAGATAAGCCTCTTTCCAAACTCAAACATTGTGTGTGGTACACTTCCAGTAACTGATACCCTGTTTATTTACCTACAGTACCAGCCAAAAGTTTGGACACCTTCTCCAATGGTTTTTCTTTATTTTTACTACTTTCTACATTGTAGAACAATAGTGAAGACATTAAACTATGAAATAACTAGTGAAGCACCGATTATTACATTTTTGACAGATACCGATATCTGATATTTTCAAAGCTGAAAAAACTATGCCGGTTATCTCAAATTGTAGCGGCATTTTAAGCATTCTAGTACAGTTTAATAGTTAACACACACATGGACTCAGCGGTCTAAGGCACTGCTGCTGGCACAGCATACCACCCTGCATACCACTGCTGGCTTGCTTCTGAAGCTAAGCAGGGTTGGTCTTGGTCAGTCCCTGGATGGGAGACCAGATGCTGCTGGAAGTGGTGTCGGCGGGCCAGTAGGAGGCACTCTTTCCTCTGGTCTAAAAAAATATCCCTATGCCCCAGGGCATTGATTGGGGACACTGTCCTGTGTAGGGTGCCGTCTTTCTGATGGGACGTTAAACGGGTGTCCTGACTCTGCGGTCATTAAAGATCCCATGGCACTTATTGTAAGATTAGGGGTGTTAAACCCGGTGTCCTGGCTAAATTCCCAATCTGGCCATTAAACCATCACGGTCACCTAATAATAATCCCCAGTTTACAATTGGCTCATTCATCTCTCTCCTGTAACTATTCCCCAGGTCGTTGCTGCAAATGAGAATGTGTTCTCAGTCAACTTACCCGGTAAAATAACGGATAAATAAGAGGTGTCACTACAGTCCCTTGGTTAGAATGCAGGCTGTATCACATCTGGTCGTGATTGGGAGTCCCATAGGGCGGCACACAATTGGCCCAGCGTCATCCGGGTTTGGCCGCCCATTGGAAGTAAGAATTTGTTCTTAACTGACTTGCCTAGTTAAATAAAGGTTACACACACCACACTGACCAAATAGTTATTTTTTTGGCATTTATTCATGTCCCCATTACCAGTAAAACATAATCAAAACATATTTCTTTCACTTACTTACTGTGCTGTTTCGTTGTTCAATCGTTTCATTCAACCAGGATTGCATCATACATGTCAAGCAGTGAAGTTTCAGCACTGTCTGTCCGAGGCCTCTTCCTTGGTGCGCACTGTCACTGTGTCCGTTTCCATCTTGTCCAGCTGTGTATGTAACATTTCACGTAAACCCTGTTTCTTGTCTGCATCGAAGTAGCGGTCCTTGTACATAGCATCGAGCATGGTGGTGACACCTAGCCTGTGTGGGCAGTTTTGTTGCTAGGGCAAACTGTTGTCAAGGGCAACCATTTTACATGGTGTCGTTACGTTATGTACCTACGTTATACACAGATGTTCTTATCTGTGTTATATAGGTATGCACGTAAGCTTTGACATCGGTTTTGCACATCAGGGTGTAAAACTGGACATCGGGTCCATGTTGGCATTTTTAGCTAATATCGGACGATTCCGATATGTTCACCGACTATAATCGTGCATCCCTAGAAATAACCAAGAAAGTGTTAAACAAATCTAAATATATTTTAGATTCTTCCAAGTAGCCACCATTTGAATTGACTGCCAAGAGTGTACAAAGCTTTCTCTCACCCAGCTTCACCTGGAATGCATTTCTAACAGTCTTGAAGGAGTTCCCACATATGCTGAGCACTTGCTGGCTGCTTTTCCTTCACTCTGCTATCCAACTCATCCCAAATCATCTCAATTGGGTTGAGGTTGGGTGATTGTGGAGATCAGGTCATCTGATGTCGCACTCCATCACTCTTGGTCAAATAGCCCTTACACAGCCTGGAGGTGTGTTTTTGGTTACTGTCTTGTTGAAAAACAAATGACACTCCCAATTAATGCAAACCAGATGTGATGGCATATCACTGCAGAATGCTGTGGTAGCAAGTGTGCCTTGAATTCTAAATGAATCACGGACAGTGTCACCAGCATAGCACCATCACACCGCCTCCATGCTTCACGGTGGGAACCACGCATGCGGCGATCATCCGTTCTCCTACTCTGCGTCTCACAAAGATACGTCGGTTGGAAGCAATAATCTGTCATTTGGACTCATCAGGCCAAGGACAGATTTCCACTGGTCTAATGTCCATTGCTCATGTTTTTCTTGGCCCAAGCAAGTCTCTTTTCTTCTTCTTTTTGGTGTCCTATAGTAGTGGTTTCTTTGCAGCAATTCGACCCATGAAGGCCTGATTTACACGGTCTCCTCTGAACAGTTGATGTGTCTTTTACTTGAACTCTGAAGTATTTATCTGGGTTGTAATTTCCTTTCCTGTAGCGGTCCTCATGAGAGCCAGTTTCATCATAGCGCTTGATGTTTTTTTTTCGACTGCACTTGAAGAAACGTTCAAAGTTCTGGAAATTTTCCAGAATAACTGACCTTCATGTCCTAAACTAATGATGGACTGTCGTTTTCTCTTTGCTTGTTTGAGCTGTTCTTGCTGTAATATGGATTTGGTATTTTACCAAATAGGGCTATCTTCTATATACCACCCCTACCTTGTCACAACACAACTGATTGGCTGAAACGCATTAAGGAAAGAAATTCCCCAATGCGCTTTTAATAAGGCACACCTGTTAATTGAAATGCATTCCAGGTGACTACCTCATGAAGCTGGTTAAGAGAAGGCCAGGAGTGTGCAAAGCAGTCAAGGTAAAGAGTGGCTACTTTGAATCATCTCAAATATGACATCTACTTTGATCTACATTGAGGGGAAAAAATATTTGATCCCCTGCTGATTCCCTCATTAAAATGCAAATTAATTTATACAATTTTTGACATGTGTTTTTCTGGATTTTTTTGTTGTTATTCTGTCTCTCACTGTTCAAATAAACCTGCCATAAAAATTATAGACTGATCATTTCTTTGTCAGTGGGCAAACGTACAAAATCAGCAGGGGATCAAATACTTTGTTCCCTCACTGTAACACTTTGTTTGGTTACTACATGATTCCATGGGTTATTTCATGGTTTCGATGTCTTCATTATTATTCTACACTGTAGAAAATTGTAAAAATAAAATAAACTCTTGAATGAGTAGGTGTCCAAACTTTTGACTGGTACTTTATAAATATTATATTGAGCAATGTCTGCGTGGCATTGACTAACATACAGTATGAGATGAGTAAAGCAGCATGCAAACATTTTTAAAGTGACTAGTGATTCCAGGTCTATGTACATAGGCCAGCAGCCTCCAAGGTGCAGGGTTGCGTAACCATGTGGAAGCCGGCTAGTGATAGATGCTTCCTTTCAGTCTCTCGGTCCCAGCTTTGATGCACCTGTACTGACCTCGCCTTCTAGATGATAACGGGGTGAACAGGCCGTGGCTCGTGTGGTCGATGTCCTTGATGATCTGTTTGGCCTTCTTGTGACATCGGGTGTTGTTGGTTTCCTGTGAGGGCAGGTATCCCCCCCAGCGATGCGTTGTGCAGACAGCACCACCCTCTGGGGAACCCCTGCAGTTACGATGCGGTGCAGTTGCCGTGCCAGGCGGTGATACATCCCGACAGGATGCTCTCAATTGTGCATCTGTAACTGGTACCTTATATCCCATAACACGGCGAGAGAGGGAGGCATGGCTATGATAACACTGGATTTTCAGTAGGAGCTAGTCTACTGCTTTAGCATTAGCCCTCATCATAGAGTGGAGCAGATGCTCCATCACAGCCTGAAGGCCAAACTCCACTGAGGCAAAGGTCTGTCACATGTTCTGTTACCACACATTTTTATACCCACTTAACAGGCAGGGAGGTCAGCCCTTTGTGTGTGTAAGTAATATGCCATTATAGCAGTTTTTATCTAGTGTGTATTTTTTGAGGCATATTTTTATTTTATTTGACCTTTTATTTAACTAGGCAAGTCAGTTAAGAACAAATTTGCATTTTCAATGACGGCCTAGGAACAGTGGGTTAACTGCCTGTTCAGGGGCAGAATGACAGATTTGTACCTTGTCAGCTCGGGGGTTTGAACTTGCAACCTTCCGGTTACTAGTCCACCACTCTAACCACTAGGCTACCCTGCCGCCCCGTGTCCCATGAGGGAATTGAATCCACGACCCTGGCATTGCAAACGCTGTGTCCACTAAGTGTTTCTATTCCCTCTAAATCGACTCTGCCTTGGACGACTGCATTAATCTCAGTGTTACCTTTATCCCTCAATGTGATCACACTACTGATGCACTGAGTGTTTTCTTTGCGTTTCAGACAGCGTGATTAATGCATGTGGGTTAGAGGGAGTGAGTAAGCACTTGTGTCTCTTCACTGGTATCTGTTCTCTCTGACATTTTCATCCCGGTGTTGACTACTAGGCCACAGATGCTCAAGGCACAGAACTATCTCTAACCTCACTGATATTACCTCTCGTCCTAATCTCCCCCCAGTGGAACGTATTGGCTAAACATCACGTAATGGTGTTAGATGGATCTGCGCCCAGGAATTTGTTTCAGTGAAACAGCTTGGATCAATAAGTGCCACTCAATAGATCCCATCAACCCTGAATCCAGGGGAATGAGGACAATGTAACGGGAGGCGATTACAGACTTGGATCAGTTTACTTCCTGCAGCGTTGACTCGACCTGTCCGGTTGGTTTAAACCTGTGAAATGGAAATGAATAATTAACTTAACCGCAGCCTTATCTTGTGTTATGCCTTTTCGACATTTTCAAATCAAAATGTGTTTGTCACATGCTTCGTAAACAAAAGGTGTGGACTAACAGTGAAATGCTTACTTACGGGTCCTTCCCAACTATGCAGAGGACAAATATTGAAAATATAACTCAAGGAATAAATACACAATAAGTAACGATAAATTGGCTATAATACACAGGGTACCTGTACGGAGTCGATGTACAGGGGTCGGAGGCAATTGAAGTAGATATGTACATATACAGTGCTTTCTGATACTATGCATACCCCTTGACTTATCCCACATTTTGTGTTACAGCCTGAATTCAAGCTCTGTCAAATTTGTTGCTGATCGTTGCTAGTCAGTCATTTCGGGTCTTGCTGTAGATTTATGTCAAAACTAACTTGGTCACTCCGGAACGTTCACTGTCGGCTTGGTAAGCAACTCCAGTGTAGATTTGGCCTTGTGTTTGTTATTGTCCTGCTGAAAGGTGAATTCATCTCCCTGTGTCTGGTGGAAAGCTGACTGAACTCTGTTTTCCTCTCGGATTTTGTCTTTGCCTAGTTCCGTTTTTATTTATTTTTTATCCCTAAAAACTCCCTGGGCCTTAACGATTACAAGCATACCCATAAAATGATGCAGCCACCACTGTTTGAAAATATGGAGAGTGGTACTCTGTAATGTGTTTTGGATTTTCCCTATACATAACATTTTTTTTATTCATTTAAAAAAATGAATTGCTTTGCCACATGCTTTGCAGTATTACGCTGTCATTTAGGTTAGTATTGTGTAGTAACTACAATGTTGATCCATCTTCAGTTTTCTCCTATCACAACCATTAAACTTTAACTGCCTCATGGTGAAATCCCTGAGCGGTTTCCTTCCTCTCCGGCAACTAAGTTAGGAAGGAGTCCTGTATCTTTGTAGGGACTGGGTGTATTCATACATCCGTCTAGGAAATGTTTAATCCTGATCTTTAGGCTTGCAGTAACTGAGGGGTTGACACTTGATTCAAGACATTTCAGATTTTCATTTTTATTAATTAGTAAAAAATGTGTAAAACAGTGCATTTGGAAAGTATTCAGATCCCTTGACTTTTTTCCAGATTTTGTTACGTTACAGCCTTATTCTAAAATGGATTAAATAAAAAAAAGTCCTCTTCAATTTACACAATACCCCATAATAATAAAGTATTGTATTAACAAAAAATGTATACATTTACATAAGTATTCAGACTCTTTGCTATGAGACTTGGGTGCATCCTGTTTCCATTGATCATCCTTGATGTTTCTACAACTTGATTTTACCCAACCTGTGGTAAATTCAATTGATTGGACATGATTTGGAATGGCACACACCTGTCTATATAAGGTCCCACAGTTGACAGTGCATGTCAGAGCAAAAACCAAGCCGTGAGGTCGAAGGAATTGTCCGTAGAGCTCCGAGACAGGATCCCGATGGTCACTGACAGAGCTCCAGAGTTCCTCTCTGGAGATGGTTGTCCTTCTGGAAGGTTTTCCCATCTCTGCAGCACACCACCAATCAGGCCTTTATGGTAGAGTGGCCAGACGGAAGCCACTCCTCCAGTAACTGGCACATGACAGTCCACTTGGAGTTTGCGAAGAGGCACCTAAAGGACTCTGACCATGAGAAACATAATTCTCTGATCTGATGAAACCAAGATTGAACTCTTTGGCCTGAATGTCAAGCGTCACGTCTGGAGGAAACCTGGCACCATCCCGACGGTGAAGCATGGTGGTGGCAGCATCTTGGTGTGGTGATGTCTTTCAGCGGCATGGACTGGGGATTTGTCAGGATTGAGGGAAAAAATGAACGGCGCAAAGTACAGAGATCCTTGATGAAAACCTGCTCAGGACCTCAGACTGGGGCGAAGGTTCACCTTCCAACAAGACAATGACCCTAAGCACACAGCCAACACAACGCAGCAGTGGCTTTGGGACAAGTCTCTGAATGTCCTTGAGTGGCCCAGACAGTGCCTGGACTTAAACCCAATCTAACATCTCTTGAGAGACTTGAAAATAGCTGTGCAGCAACGCTCTCCATCCAACCTGACAGCTAGAGAGGATCTGCAGAGAAAAAGGGGAAAAACTCCCCAAATACAGGTGCACCAAAACTTGTGGCATCATACCCAAGAAGACTTGATGCTGTAATTGTTGCCAAAGGTGCTTCAACAAAGTACTGAGTAAAGTGCCTGAATACTTATGTAAATGTGATATAAACTTTTTTTTGCATTGTCATTATCGGGTATTGTGTGTAGATTGTTGGAGGGGGGATAAGGCTGTAACGTAACAAAATCAAGGCGTCTGAATACTTTCTGAATGCACTGAAGTTACACTTTTATCTCATGGGGTTTTGCGTGTAGGCCAGTGACGATAATCTCAATTGAAAACATTTTACATCGTCTAACAATTTTTTGGGGGGATAAAGTCTGTGGGAATACTTTCTGAAGGCACTGTATATGTACATATCTACTACAATTACCTCCTACCCCTGCACATCGACTCGGTACTGGTACCCTGCGTATATAGCCAAGATATGTAGGAGTGAAGTGACTAGGGGTTACTAGGCAACAGGATTAACAGTTGATTTAGGGTATGTGATGAGTCCAAAGTGTTTGTGCAAAGAGGGTCAATGCAAATGGTCCTAGTAGCTATTTGGGTAACTATTTAGTAGTGTTATGGCTTAGGGGTAGAAGCTGTTTCAGGGTCCTGTTGGTTCCAGACTTAGTGCGTTGTTACTGTTTCCCGTGCGGTAGTAGAGAGAACAGTATGAGTTGGGTGGCTGGACAATTTGATTTTTTTTTTATTTTAGGTCCTTCATCTGACACCGCCTGGTATAGTGGTCCGCGATTGCAGGAAGCTACCCACTGTAGCGCCATGCGGTCAGATGCCAAGCAGTTGCCCATACCAAGCGGTGACGCAGCCATTCAAGATGACGTCAAATGGTGCAGCTAAAAATATTTTTGAGGATCTGAGGGGCCCATGCAAAATCTTTTCAGCCTCCATAGGGAGAGGTGTTGGTGACCATGTTAATTCCTTAGTAATGTGAACACGCTGTCGACCCGCTCCACTACAGCCCTGTCGATGTGTTTGGCCCTCCGTTTCCTGTAGTCCGCAATCGTCTTATCGCGGTTATTTATTTCTACATTGAAATGAATGATATATCCTAGGCCTACACACTTAACTGTCTCAACGGATGCCGCACATTGCATATCCCCCATTTAGTTGGAGGGATAAAGACCACGGAGTTCAGTATTGCATATTTAACACAGTATTCGTCGCGTGACACTACAAATTAAACATTTTTCCGGCTTTGTCACCAACACGTCTAAAATAATGTTTGTTTGACTATTCAGTCCGTTTCTCCCTCAACTGTCAAACTTAATGCACCGCCATCTTCAGAACAAGACACAGGATATCATGGCTGCTGTTCAAGGAAATAAAAGCACTTGGAAAGGTTTAAAGGACGCTGTTTGAAGTATTACATCAGTGGCCGTCTGGTCGGCTATTGTGCAATCATATTGGGTCTGGTCTAGGCTTGAAAGAAATGTCTGTTTATGCTCTGGGCCTGTATGTGCATTGCTCGTGTCTACTCACATCAAAAGCCTGGTGTTGTGGAGATGGATGTCAGTAAATAAGTGAAGAGGATTGTTCTGCTCCGGCCTGAAACTCTATCTGAAGGCATTGTTTATTTTCACTCAGTGTACCATTGTTCAACCTCATCCTATTAAAATGGCTAGTGCCTGGTCTCTCGCAACTTCATTTTCTTTGTCCCTCTTTCTCTTACTCACATACTTGTTTTGTTTCTCTCTACTTTCCCCTTACTCCCTTCCTCCTTCCCCTCTTGCGTTTACTCGTTCTCTCCCCCTCCCCAAATCTATCCTCCCTCCCTTTCTTATTCTGTCTTTCGTCTCACTCTGTTCCTGCCCTCATCTGTATCCCTCTCCAAGAGAACCAGGGCCTGTTTTTAAATCATTCTGCTCTTCCTCCTTTAAAAAGTCATTTAGAAAGTGAATGTGGACCAGGAACAGTTGTGACCGTGACTACTGGGATACTCATCCTCTTCCAGTAGGGAACTTCATAGATATATAGAAGCTCATAATCATGCTATGATATTGTCTGACTCAAGCTCTTCTGGCCTTCACGAATAAGAATGTTAATTAAAGACAACATTTTATTTTAGTAGAAGTGTTTCTCAGTCAAAAGTCAGATTCTTGTGCCATATCCCAAACTTCACCCAGATTTTTTTTTTGAGGCAAAGAATTGAATGGTTTTGTCTGAAGGTGTGAAAGGTCACGCAACTGGAAAATGTTTGCCTGATTCAGCTGGTGGAAAATAAGGGAATTAGCAAGGCACTGACTTAATACAAGCAGTGTGAATCTGACTTCCTCTAGGGTGTGCGCCGGTGTCGTACTGCATTTTCACCCATAAGAATATAAGCCCTGTCTAAGCCGCGGGGGGTCTTTGATACCAAGGATAATTTTGCTATTTGATTTTTGACCATTTGAAGTATAAAAATATATATTTTAAGAATGATTTGACATTTTTTATTTGGCCTTGCTGCTATTAGCTCATACAAACCCATTGAATAACAGATTCACTACATGGAACGGTAGTTTGTTCTGAATGGTCTGTCCTATATCTGAAAGATCAGGAAACGTGTTTATTTGACATGTATTTAAACCCTTATTTTTTTACACTAAACAGTCTCCCATATATACTTCTATAAATGTTTCAACTGATACCGGGGAACCTTCAGTCGTGAGATCTGTGGGTGTCCTAGTGCACGACAACCAACATGTTCATGATTCTCACCTTTTACACAGAAGGGTCATATTACTGTGTAGCCAAATCTGTAAGGACGCTACAGAGACGAGTTGGCAGAGTTGGTACCACCTTCAGACAAGTCCCAAGACGCTTGTGGGGGGTCGTAGAGTGAAACGGAGAACACCATCGTGTTCGAGAGTCATCTTTCCGTAAAGGGGTCATAATAGTTTGTAGGCCACAAATGATTTTGTGGGGAGACCTAAAAAAAAAAAAAAAATTCCGGGATGTCTCATGGTCTGACAAACACCGCTCTTTCACCTTTCACCTCAGAAGTATTACGTAGGCAGATGTGGTGGATTGGAGACTCATCCAATGCAAATAAAATATCTCTAGCTTAAACTGACTGTTCTGTCTGTAGCGTCCTTACAGTAATGGCTACACACTTATATGACCCTTCTGTTTACTGTGAGACCCTCATGAACACGTACATGTCGCTAATTAGATTTCCGTGGGGATGTGGACATTGATCTTGGAGGGTTGACTTTGATTCACGTGTGCTGATGGCCACATCTACTTCCCCTGCACATGTTTATTTCTGTCTTTTTTTAGACACTTTCTCACTTATTTCTCCCCCCAGGTTGACGGCAGCAGAAGGAACAGAACCTCGCTTCATGAGGGAGGAAGAGGAGAGCAGTGAGGAAGAGGATGAACTAACCCCAGAGGCTCAAGGTGCCCCCCCCCCCCTTTGTTGTCCTCCTCTCACCCCCTCACATCCCTATTCCCACTGGGCATCAGGCCCTGACTTTTCCCTGACCTCTCCTTGTGTTGTGTCAAGCGTTCTGTGCCTGATAACGAATTCTCTCAGCTCAGCAGCCCCGGGCACTGCCGACGGTCCAAACGGAGCTTGCTCCCGGTGACTGTTCCAATTGACTGTAGTCCATTTTGGCTCCAGACACACTTGTCTCTCTCCTCGCTTTCCTGCATTTTTATCTCTGGAGTAAAGGGGAAAGCAAGAGCTTAACGTGTAAATTCTCCCCAAATACTGAAATGTGTGTCCCGACATACTCTCATAGATTTATAGTGTTGCTATGAGTTAGAATCCTACCCGTTTAAAAAAAAAAATGTGTTTCTAAAAATAAATAAAAACCACCTATAATATATTTGTATATGAGACCTGCTGACCTTCATACATACTATTCTTCAGAGTTAGACGGGCCATCAACTGAATACAACATGTATTTAATATTAGATTATCTTTTGATTTTCTAAATTATGAGTGACCTGGATTTGAAGTAGTGTGCTTCGAACAATCAGCAAGGGAATTGATTGATTGGAGTGATCTTGACGACTAGTAGTAACAAAATTCATCCCCAACACATTGAGCCAGCTGTCCCCCTATAACCTCACACTGTTACTCCATGAGACTGTACTAATGTGACATCACTAAGCCTCCAGACATTGGCTTCCAAATTTGAAATCTGTGTCACATCCTCTCTGCCACCTAGTTTCCATGTAACAATGTCCCTCAAGGTTGTTGCTTCACACTCCAAAGCTATTGTTTGCTAAAAATAAGCCTCTCCTGACAGCCTTTCGTGTACTGCTGCATTTGCAAGTCATTTTTTGAAAATGTCTCTTATTGCTTTCAGAAAGGGTTCCTGGTATGTTGGCTGTAAACATGTTATTTTATTATTTATTTTTTTAGCTCGTCGGCATTTACTTTTCATATAGCCACCATTACTTTTGCGGGGAAGGAGCAAGAAACGTTCAACTTTGACCCTGTTGCAACCGTCGTCATGATAACCTGACAGCTGCATGTTCTAAATGTCTTTTATCAATAGACTTTCCACTCCTTTTAAATTCTTACATTCACTACACTAGATTAGCGGCTTGCCCTAGCCTACGTGTAAATCATTTGTAAGTAATTACCTTGTATTTTCCTGTTCTGGTGAGTAGAAAGTTGGCTAATGGTGAGACTATTAAATATGTTAAAGCAATCATAACTAGATCGGTTGGCAGAAATAGAAGTACAGCACTGAGGCAGGTCCCACAGGCCCTAGGTTTGACACACCTGGACTACTGTTCAGTCAGCCGTTGTTTTGATATAAAGAAAAGGTGGCAAAAACGTTGACTGAAACTTATTGGTATAAAAGGAGGTATATTTGTGTAGTAGTAGATTGATTGCTGGAATTAGAAAGCAGTTATTTTGACGGTTTCATCTCAGAACCATGTCCTTGAAGGTAGATTAGATTCAACTGGAACTGTTCAGTCAGGATCCTCAGGGAAGTTTGTTTATGGTCTATTGATCCTTCAACCGCCATTTTGAGGACGAGCATGTTAAAACTCTCCCCGTTCAACTAAAACCTCCATTTATTTTCCTTTCGCTTTCCTTTAGCTTTTAAATGCGCCATCCTAGCCTCTACTAAAGTAACTCACTATGTATCACTGTCTCCTCCACAGACTGGAAATCAGGATATTTACATTATGTGTCTGAGTTGTGGCTCCCCCTAGCCTCTCTTTCAACCCACCTCAATTCAAAGGGCTTTATTGGCATGGGAAACATATGTTTTACATTGCCAAAGCAATTGAAACCTCTCTCTTTCTCCCCATCAGCGAAAAAAAAGCAGTTTGAAATGATGAGGAAGATGCATTACAACGAGGGCCTCAGCATCAGGATGGCCCGACAACTCATAGCCAACGAACAGGCGGAAGAAGAGGATGAGGACGAGGAGATGAAGGAGGACATGGAAACAGAGGACTTTATTGTAGATCCCCCGCATGACGGTAAGACAAACGGGCATACTCAAACCTTAAGACGGTAAGCAGGGCGTATGCAGGTCCTTAACTATTGTGCCGTGTTCAAATACTCACACTAACCATACTATTTGTGACGTTAAATTGAGTATGCTTATTGGTCATAGTATGGATATAGTTAGTATGCCAAAAGTTCCCGGATGTCGTACTAAATTCGCCAAAATACGAAGTATCCACCATATTTGAAGAAAATGGTGGAAAATATTCAGTCGAAGTCCGAGCGCATACAAATTCATTACTTTAACTAATTATGACAAATGTTGAGCACTGTAATGAAGTAGTTACCTTTCAAATCAGTTACGTTACACGTTAGGTTGGCTGACAATTTGTTAGCTACGCTGTCCTTACGTACCACATAGCATTACAGCAGTATGTTTTTTATTTAAAAAAAATATATGTATTTGACCTTTTTTATTTTATTTAACTAGGCAAGTCAGTTAAGAACAAATAGTTATTTTCAATGACAGCCTCAGAACGGTGGGTTGACTGCCTTGGTCTGCCCCTGAACGACAGATTTAAAATATATATTTTTTAACCTTGTCACCTCGGGGATTCGATCTTGCAACATTACGACTAGTCCAACGCTCTAACCACGAGGCTACCTGCCGCCGGAATGTTAGTTACCTAACATTAGTTGGTTACTAATACATTGAACTTGCCAGGCAGTATATTAACTATAATCTAACTACCCAACGTTCATTGACTTGATTATTCACGTCATTCTTAGCTAAGTGGTATAGTCGTTGTGCGTTAGCCAGAATTAGCAATGTCCATGGAGATCTACTCCGATTTCAGAGCACTCTTGTCTGAGTGTGCCAGGGTGCAGAATAACTGATGAATTTACGAACGCTCCACGCCCGTTGAATATGGCCGGGGCCAGTAAACGTCTGCAATTAAATTGTTGCCAGCAGCACAGTTACAAGCACCAACAATCTGGATAACATAAACTGCCTAACCAGCTAGGGTGGGTAAAATGGGTAATGTGTTCTCTCATTTGTCTGGAAATAGCTAGTCAACGTTACCCATTTAGCTTGGGCGCTTGACTGCCGTTGTGAGGTCAGAACTCGGCTCAACTCTTCGGCTCCAAGAGCGACACGCTCTGAATTTACGAACAACCCGAGCGCTCTCCAGATTGAATTTACGAACGACCAGAGCGCTCTCCAGATTGAATTTACGAACACACCCGAAATCGTAAAATGTCTAGCTAGTAATTTGTTATGCTAACACGCTAGCAAGAGGTTGCATAGGAACAGCATCAACGTCCGGTAGATAGGCGAAGCTAGTACGTTCAACTGAAAGGATACAGTTGGTTTACAGTATACTAATAGTATGCCGTGTATATACTCATACTGTATACTACATACTTAATGTTAGTATGGGTATTCGACTACACAGCTTTGGTCTTAAATGAATGAATCTGATTTTAAAGGCCTTAATTTAATAACCTTAATGTATTTCATTTTGTTTTGAACGGTTTTAGGAAGTGCGACGGAGATGACTATGGTGTTTGTGCCACTGCTTAGTTGTTTGCACGTCATGTGCATTTTTCAAACGTCAATATATAGAGGAAATGATACCACTTTACAGAGTATGTCATTGAGATGATGTGCAAGCAGAACAAAGCATATTTAGAGTTAGCAATCTAGCTAATGTGTTTTGAGTTCCCACTTCCTCCGGTGGTAAGTGATATGGGGAATAGCCTAGATCAGTATGCACACAAAAAACATGCAGGCAAATGAATCTCTAAAGAGACAAACAAGATATCTGATTTATAATGGATCCTATTTTAAATATCCATCATGCATTGCCTGAACATGTTAGATGACATGGCAAACTTTTTTTTTTTTTTTTTTCATGTCTCGCTTGCCACTGGAGCCCTCCCACACCGCTAGACTACAGGAGAATGCTCACTGCTAGAATAGGACTGGTGAAAGAGCCCTCCCACACCGCTAGACTACAGGAGAATGCTCACTGCTAGAATAGGACTGGTGAAAGAGCCCTCCCACACCGCTAGACTACAGGAGAATGCTCACTGCTAGAATAGGACTGGTGAAAGAGCCCTCCCACACCGCTAGACTACAGGAGAATGCTCACTGCTAGAATAGGACTGGTGAAAGAGCCCTCCCACACCGCTAGACTACAGGAGAATGCTCACTGCTAGAATAGGACTGGTGAAAGAGCCCTCCCACACCGCTAGACTACAGGAGAATGCTCACTGCTAGAATAGGACTGGTGAAAGAGCCCTCCCACACCGCTAGACTACAGGAGAATGCTCACTGCTAGAATAGCACTGGTGAAAGAGCCCTCCCACACCGCTAGACTACAGGAGAATGCTCACTGCTAGAATAGCACTGGTGAAAGAGCCCTCCCACACCGCTAGACTACAGGAGAATGCTCACTGCTAGAATAGGACTGGTGAAAGAGCCCTCCCACACCGCTAGACTACAGGAGAATGCTCACTGCTAGAATAGCACTGGTGAAAGAGCCCTCCCACACCGCTAGACTACAGGAGAATGCTCACTGCTAGAATAGGACTGGTGAAAGAGCCCTCCCACACCGCTAGACTACAGGAGAATGCTCACTGCTAGAATAGCACTGGTGAAAGAGCCCTCCCACACCGCTAGACTACAGGAGAATGCTCACTGCTAGAATAGCACTGGTGAAAGAGCCCTCTTACACCGCTAGACTACAGGAGAATGCTCACTGCTAGAATAGGACTGGTGAAAGAGCCCTCCCACACCGCTAGACTACAGGAGAATGCTCACTGCTAGAATAGGACTGGTGAAAGAGCCCTCCCACACCGCTAGACTACAGGAGAATGCTCATTGCTAGAATAGCACACCTACTTGTAAATATGAGCTATGTAGATTATAGCCTTCGGTGAAAGAGCCAGCTCTACAAATACTACTCTTTGCCAACATTGGCTCATTTCTTGAGAGGAATATTAGGAGTGTGGTGCGCGAAGAACTCAAATGGTATTGCATTTCAAGTGGTATTAAATAGGTCTGAAGTCTTAAATTGAACCTCCGGATACTTTGGGTAAGACAAATGGGGGTTCTCAGAAACCTTAGGGCAGGAATAGTCAGAAAATGAACATTGGGATCACACTCTGGCGATATTCATTGAAAGAAAGAAAATGGTTGATTGTGTTTTTGTATAACATTTACTGCAGCAAGCTGACAGCGTGCTAAGAATCAATAGCCAATCCATCACGGGCTGGAAGCTATAGCGAGCCTTTATTGGTCAATCACGCCATGACATGGCCAAGCATTTTCTTTCTCCAACTTAAGCCCCGCCCACACTCTTTTCGCTGAAATTTTCTTGCCCAGTTAACTTAGTTTGTAGTGAACAAACGTCACTGTGCAGACATCTCGGTGCTCTTGCTTTTCTGTTATTACCATGTATGTACAGTGGGGCAAAAAAGTATTTAGTCAGTCACCAATTGTGCAAGTTCTTCCACTTAAAAATGTGATTTTCTGGATTTTTTTTCTCATTTTGTCTGTCATAGTTAAAGTGTACCTGTGATGAAATTTACAGTCCTCATCTTTTTAAGTGGGAGAACTTGCACAATTGGTGGCTGACTAAATACTTTTTTGCCCCACTGTATATCCTGGGAGAATTGATTTGCTTTCAATGTCCCTCAGTCGAGCACTCAGATTTCCTTCAAGCCTTGCTGAGTAATATCATATGTTTTAGCAGACGGTTTTCTTTATCGCAGGGGTGGTACCGGGAATCGAACCCACAACCCTGCCGGTGCATGCGCCATGCTCTACCAACTGAGACATACAGGACCACAGGAAGCACTGAGTACGCTGTGGAGACACTTCATTACCCTGTAGCCTGAAGTAGTAATATATAAACAGGGGGAAATGATAAATGTTCTCTTGGTTTTAAGACTTATGCCCTAGCGTACATGCATGGGGAACCTTCTAGAAAGGCAGTTGGATTCTGAAAGGGTTAGATATGTGTAAAGCTCCACATGAACGTTACCATGCCCTGATTTTTAGTAGGCCTTCCAAATTGCAAGAGGTCATGCAGTTCCTCCACAGGGGGACTGATGTGGCGCATTGGAGAAAAGATTAAATGTGTTAATACTGGACTCAGCTGTTGACAGAAAACAGTCTGAATTGAAAAAGGGGCCCGTATTTAGGATCAGTTTGACCGACCCTTTTATTCATTGTGATTTAAAGGGGCAAAACTGATCCTAGATCAGCACTCTGACTCCGAGACACTGTGAATACAGGCCCCATGTTCACTCTACTATAAGACTACTAAAATGTTAGCGTTTCTGTTGTTTCTCTGTTCCAGTTACTGTTGTAATGAATTAATGCATATGGTGCTGTCACTCACATGTCCTCTCTTTTTTGATTGCAGCTCAGGATTCCTAGAGGAGGACACGCCACCTCTCCTGTCCCCAGCCTGTGTGTTTCGGCTCTCATAAAACATTCAAAAGAGACACTTTGCTACATGTGCCGGGCCATAGAGCAGACCGCTTCATAACCTCACCTCGAACCCCCCCAAGCGTGTGTATATTTCCCAGAAACACTGCAATGCAAAGCATATCGACCCTGCCGGTCACTCTCGAAAAGTCCCTCTCGAAAAGTTGCTGTCACTTCAAAGGAAACCAGACCTATAGGATCCGAGACCTAAAGACTGTTATAACAGACTGTTATTATCAGTGAGGACTCCTGCCTCACTCCTTGCTCAATCACTCACCTGCTCGCTCGCTAGCTGCAGTCTCTGTCTTTCCTTGTCCGACTGTCCTGGCTCCTCCTGAGCCCCTGGCAAAAGCTGTCTGAAACCCCACTTCCTAAAAAAGCAGCAGCACCCATTGGATGGAAGTGGTGGATAATTATGATGATGATGGTGGATTTTTGTCTCTTTTTTTTTTTTTTGTCTTTCGTTTCCCCTGTACCCGTACCTGTTTTTTATTTAATTTTAATTTGAACGAACTACCAACATAACCGTCGTTGAAGAAACCTTGGTGAGAGAGCTTCTGTCCTGGGTTTTTGTCTCAGTCTTCTCCTCCGTTCCCCTGATCTTGAATGTAGGTTTGTCTGGTATGGATATAGGAACAGCAAACTTAACATTTACAACCAGCCCGCAAGGCACCTCGATGTCCAAGGTGACCAGCATTTCAGTCCTACATAATATATACACGCCCACTATAGGATATTTGGTACAGAACATACATGTCCACTGACGAATGGGAAAAGATATGTTTCCAACAAGGTACCATCATCTTAATAGGGTGGCTAAATGTACTGTAATTGAAAGCAAAACCAATTTATTCTCATGCAATAAAATGACCATTTTATTATGGATTGCGTTGTGATAAGTAACCATAAAACAGCGTAATAATAACGTCATTTCTCACAGGACATCTGCATATTAAAATGGAGATGTCCAGGCTTGCCGTTATACCAATGGGACGCAGCTGTATTGTGCATGGCTACTAAAGCCTTGTGCTTATCAGCACTCATGCCATGTTCGCTCACGAAGATAATAAGAAGGACAACATTTGGGAAAGGAAGCTCCCAGAGAAGGGTTTGTACTACTGATAAGCAGGGGTGTATTCACTAGTAACCAAACGGGCCAAAACAGCGAGGGACTGACTTGCATTTTAAGAAATGCTTGTTTTCATTGCAAAACATTTTGCTACAGTGTACACTAAGGAAAATACTCCAGGACTGTTTCCTGTACAATGTCAATAATACTACTTACCATCCTGCAGTAGGACTTTTGGGGGTTTATGGGTTGATTGGCTGCATGAATGGAAAGATTTCTGGTATGTAGTTGATATTATGTTCACTCTTACATTCTGTAAGAAAGGTATGATATTGTGAGGTCGTTGATTTGGATCAATTTACCCCCTTTTTAGTTTTTGCTTCCCGTTACCTTTTGTAATCTGCTAGCTAGCTTGGCGGACAAAATGAGTGATATCTGGGCAACCAAGACAGTTGGTTACTGTTTATTTATTGCCTCTATGATATTTACATCATGGCACATCAATCTACATGAACCTCTGAGAACCACTGTCCTCCAGTGATAAATGAAGTCTTAAACATTGAGTTTTGATGTCCTCTTCCTGAATGAGCACATTTACAAAACATTTTTTTTGTTTTATCAGGGCATGTAGAGATGGTTTATTTCTTCTCAGAACTAGACTACCAAGCCCTTTTAATTCTGGGGACTGAATGACCATATAAGCTAGGTGTCCATCCATTGGATTCTGTCCTCACGATTTCAAAAGCAGTGCTGGATTCCTTTTGAAAATTACAGCATCACATCCACAGGAAACACTGATTGAAACACTGACTGTTCCCACTATCCTCCTTGCTCTTTGTTTTGTATCTACTATTATCCAAATAATAAGGCAAGGCACATAGGAGGAAAACAAACAAAGTCATTAACACTTAAGAGTTATTACTATGAAGATTTTCTTTTCTTTTTTCAGGACTTAAGACAAAAGGATGAGGTTGTCTGTGAATCAACTTGTATAACATTAACCCGGGGTGGTTATTACAAGGCAAATGTGCCTATATGATGTATTTATGTGTATTGTGAATGAATAGGCTATGCTCATGTTCTTCCCTGTGCAGTTCAAGGCTTGGATTCTACTGGCTACTTGTTGTCTTGCTTCTATTCCACCATATTTTCTTTCTTTACGTTGGACAGTGGACTAACATTCTGTCTCGTGATAATTTGTCTGTCCCCAAATAATGGACTTTTGATTTTTTTTTTTTTTTTGTATCTTTAAATTTGCAGGTTCTTAAACATAAGGATGTGTGTATTTTTGTCTCCCATAATTAAAAGATGCTGTTTATGAAGCGTCTGCTTATGAGCTTGGTGTTTTTATGTGGAAGTAGAATGTAATACCATTGAACACCATTTATTCTCCGGTTCATGTTTTTGATCCAGTGTACCTACGCCTAACAGATCACGCAGTACTTCTCTATGGCCACTAGATGGCAATAGTATCAAATCTTCATGCTGAGAGGTGCTATTACTCCATGCTGTTAGTTCTGTGGATTCATATTATATACGTTCTCCTTTTGTATTAGAATAATCCATTGGCAACTAGATGAGGTATGATACAGAAATTAAGGGTAGATGTATTTAATTGAAAGAAATATTTAAACTCATGATTATTTTTTTTCTGTTACTCTACTAATCCTTATTGTTTTTTTTCAGTTGCTAACAAGTGTCCGTCAATACTGAAGCCAATTTTTCAAAACTCTTCAGTCTGCATTACCAACATGCATTTTGGCCAAAGCTCACCTCCAAAATTAACTCAAAACACTTCATACATGTCTCAAAATAAGCTCGTTCAACCATAACACTGGCAATAATTCTCACGCAGAAAGCATATATTGTCACTCATAACACACGGACCTAAAAAAGACTAACAGGGAGCATTACATAAATGATTAACTTTCATCTTTAGAAGTTTTATGATTTTTCACATCAGTATTTCATTATAGAATCACACTTATTCACTTTATTGACTGTAAAGTATGTAACAAGAATGAATCAGAAATGCAGCAATTTGCTTTAATACACTTGATTTTTTTCTATATCTTTGCATATAGTAATTTACTTGTGGAAAAATAAGTTGAAACAAAACAAATTCCCGAGATTCTAAGGCTGCAATAATTATTACAACAAACATGTATAGTATAATCACACATACTTGTACAGTCCTGTGAGAGTTCTAGTTCTCCCTCCCTCCTGCATTTGGCCCCAAGTTCTCATCACATCTTATGTCTTCTCTGGCGATGCATCTTGGAAAAATATCTAATGGAATGTCAAATCCAACCCTGGCAGTCTTCAGGAGAAGTGTCTCCACAACCTGCATTCATGGCATTCAGTAAGGACATAAACCTTCCACCTCCACGCAGAGAGAAACTCCTCTATGGGGTTTAGGAAGGGGGGGGGTATTGAAGCAGGGATAGTACTGACATCCTGGGATGTGCAGCAAACCATTCTGTGACTGCAGCAGAGTGGTGGAATGCCACATTATCCCACAGAACAACGAAGGTAGGGGTGTTTCTTTTCCTATCCTCTGCGTGCACAAATCGATTATGCAGGTCACTCAGAAAATAAATGAACCTCTCTGTATTGTAGGGGCAAGTGAGTGGCTTGTGTAACAGCAAACCATCATTGGACAGTGCTGTACACATTGTGATGTTAGCTCCTCTCTGGCCTGGGACATCTATGGTTGCTCTCTGTCCAATCACGTTTCTTCCTCGCTGTGTCGTCCCCCCCCCCAGGTTGAATCCAGCTTCATCCACAAAGATGAATATGTGCAGTTTGACTGGCTTCCATCTCCATTACTCTCTAAAATACAGTTAATACAGTTTTGCAGTACTTTACATTATGTATAGCTGTGTATGTACCCTGTTTGGTTATTGAACAGACATCTTAGCTGGACATATTGATACCGGAGTTCTTTCACACGTTCACCGTTTCTCTTAAATGTTACAGTGTACAACTGCTTCCTCCTTATTGTATGTTTCTCTAGGACTCTGGAAATTGTCGTTGTGCTGACCGTATTCACATTCCCAACAGTGATATTGTCTTTGTGCTGACCGTATTCACATTCCCAACAGTGATATTGTCTTTGTGCTGACCGTATTCGCATTCCCAACAGTGATATTGTCTTTGTGCTGACCGTATTCGTGATATTGTCTTTGTGCTGACCGTCGCATTCCCAACAGTGATATTGTCTTTGTGCTGACCGTATTCGCATTCCCAACAGTGATATTGTCTTTGTGCTGACCGTATTCGCATTCCCAACAGTGATATTGTCTTTGTGCTGACCGTATTCGCATTCCCAACAGTGATATTGTCTTTGTGCTGACCGTATTCGCATTCCCAACAGTCATATTGTCTTTGTGCTGACCGTATTCACATTCCCAACAGTCATATTGTCTTTGTGCTGACCGTATTCACATTCCCAACAGTGATATTGTCTGCCAGCACCCAGTCCCGAATTTCCCGCCGTTTTATTGCGTTGTTGCCAATCACCATGTCAACAATGGCAATTTCCTGCGCGTCTGATAATATTCTGCCTCTCCCTCCTGCGGGAGGCAACCTTCGGATCCTACTGAAAAACACAAAACAATCGTTATATTTCAAAATGTCAGTACATGTAAAAAATGTGAACATACTGTTTGAACGCTGCAGATTTGGTAGGTTGCCCTCTTAAACCGGCCTCTCTCAAAGAGAGACCATGGTTTACAACATGGTCAATAATTGTGGCCTTTCTCATTATAGACCACCGCTCTTGGTCTTCCTCTCCTTTGTCCTCCACACATTCTCCCTCTGTTGTTGTTATACAAAATGAACAACAGTGGGCCAAAATTAGAACCCCGCGGAACACCTGAGCACACCTCTATGGACTCAGATTTACAACCATCCGCCATTACACATTGTGTACGATTTGATAGGTAATTAATAAACTAATCTAGAGCATGACAATTAATTCCACAACATTTGAACCTTTGCACTAACACAGCATGGTCCACTGTGTCAAAAGCCTTTGACAAATCAATACAGACAGACATACAATGTAACTTCTTATCAAGAGCCCAGTGGATGTCATTTAAAACCTTCAATGTTGCTGAAACAGTGCTGTGGCCAGACCTAAAACCTGATTGCATTCTATTTAAGATGTTGTTTTCTTGGAAGTAGGCCTTTAGCTGCTTACTAAGGACTCCAGTACCTTTGACAGTACAGACAATGTTGATATGGGTCGATAGGTGGAGATCCTTCGCTACTTGACAACTATCAGGAGAGGCCGTATAAAAGCAGATTTCCGTAACTTGGGGCTTCCACCATTTTAAAGTAGTCAACTGGTTGGGGATTCCTATGAGTTGGAAGCGATCGGCCAATGAAGAAGAAAATTGCCCAATTTTGGCACTTTTATGGGCTCTTGAGTGGAGTGACGCTGCGGTCTAAGGCCCTGCATCTCAGTGCTAGAGGTGTCACTACAGACCTTGGTTTGATTCCAGCCTTTATCACAACCGGCGTCGTTAGGGTTTGGCCGGGGTGGGCCGTCATTGTAATTAAGAATTTGTTCTTAATTGACTTGCCTAGTTAAATAAAACAATTCCGCTCACCACTAAATATGGTGATGAGAGGCAGTCTAGTGGGAGAAGATGAAGCGAGATGGATGGAACATTTTTATTTCAATAGAGTTTTCTATTCCCAAAACTAGACTCTGTTACCAACAGAGTGGACTACGTTTTGTAGACTTTTAGCCTTTGTCAAAGTTTTTTTTTTTTATTACATTGTTTTGGAGTGCAAGAGCGAATTGACTTACTGCAAATGCGCTGCTTCATAAAGTAGGCGTTCCATAACGGACAGCCAATAGAATCTCGCAAACTTGTGCTTGGCTCCGCCCACCTCCTTGCTTGTTCTGCCCACTATGATTAATTTGCTTCAATTGGACAACAGCCCCCCCCCCCCCCATCTTGGGTTAATTATAAACATCTTTGGCATTGACATGGGCAGGGCCATTTGAAGAGCGTCCACCATTTTAATTTAGTCGACTGGTTGGGACTTCCAACGTTATTGGCTGATCCCTCCTGGTGACCATGTTGGTGTCACGTCCAACCGGGTTATTAAGAGGGCTCAGCCAATCTTTAAGAAGACAATGTACTTCATTCAGTATGGTCTATACTGTCACAGACGCTACACTCGCTCAGATACACAAAGAGGAGTCCTCTATTTATCTCTATGGGTACAGTTCCCGACTATACAACATGTCCAGCCTCCTAGTCCCGAAGAGAGCCTTCTCTTTGGATGGTCCAAGTATCACTCAAGTCGTATTTTCATGGATCAGGAAACACTGGACACGATGATTCGTAGATACAGCAGCTTGTAATTGTATGCGTGAAATGAAAAGCCTCATCCCACTTGGCTGCTATAACCTAGCTAGTGAAGCGATATTTTCCTATTCAATTTAACAAACAAAAAACAATATCCATTTAAAAAATATATCTATTTTATTTAAGTAGTTATTTTACTTGTAATTTGTTTATGGTTGCATTGTCGGGAACCTATTATTTGTCAGCCAGTTTGCCGACGTGTTGTGGATTGATTCCCAGCTCTTTAACGGGGTGGCGGAATCCAAAACAAGGGACAGCTGTTTATATTCCTAGTGTTTTAATCCCTGTTTTTACTTGTTCAAGAAGATGAAGATAACGGTGGAATTCGAGGAATGTCTCAAAGACTCTCCGAGATTCAGGTAGACCAAATGTCTTTGCTACTTTGTTCCTCCTACATTTATCTGACAAGTTAGTCAAGTTTTAGCGAGCTAATATTACGGAGACGTTAGCTTGCTTCTTGTCAAAAAATAAATAATGAGCTTTATTAACTCAGGGGACTCAGCTCTTGTCCCCTTAGCTAGCTAAATTACCTAACCATTTATCTGTGTATGTGAGACGGAATAACAAAATGTCAGTACAACGAGTAGATTTTATTCTGAAGAGGAATGGTAAGCTAGCGAAGTGATTGCTATTTTCACTGCCAGGGTCAACTCGGCAGTGCTACCTGCATTGTAACCTCATCACAAGCATTTATTTTCTTTGGTTTGTTTGGTGGATGGGAGGTTGTCAAATATTCTTATTACCAACATGAAAAATGAACATCTCCAGAGGTCTCAACTGGCAACCATAAAGTTGCAAGTTTATTGTTGCTCATGATCCTACAGTAGTAACAAACATTGCAGCTTGGTTCTATGTTTTCAACAGTGCTGTCATTGACCTCCATTTACATTGTCTTCAAGAATAGTAGGCAGTTAATGGCTCCTAATATAATGCCCTGTGCTTGCTTTGAAACTGTAGAAGATTCCTCTGCCTATCAAAGGTTTTCCACCTTATGCGGTTAAATGTTTTTGCTTTTTTGTTATCAAATTGTTATTTCATCCTATTCAGTAAAACGTGGGCTTCCCGAGCTTTGAGAAAGAGCCTCCACTTCCTCTCGGACTGCCCCCTTCTCCCTCCCGCAGCGCTGAACAACATCCTATCTTACAAAATGACAAGCAGATGTTAGAAAGTTGTTGGCAGGAAACGTGGAAAGAGGCTTTAAAAAAAAAGTTTATTGTTGTTGAATGAAAACATTTCCTCAAGGATCAGCTTGGGGGATGAACAAAAAAGCCTTCCAATCAGCTGAGCTTGAAACGATGACTGGGACTCTGGTTGGCACTGGTTGTGGCACCTGCACTTTCGTTTTGGCTCCTTCACAAGACTCAAAATGCCTGCAATATCATAATATACGCCATTGAGCAGATGCATTTAGCCAGAGCACCTTAGGCATGCGTACATTTGTATTTTAAATTATTATTTTTTTTTTTACATATGGGTGGTCCTGGGAATTGAACCCACTATTTTGGGATTGCAAGTGTCATGCTCCACCAACTGAGCCACAGAGGACGTTGTCATATCACACAGCCTAGTTTCCCTATCTGAATAATGTAAGAGGTGCTGCTCTGCTCTAGTGGACTGTCTGTGCCACTATTTAATTTTATTTTTTGTATTTGTTATCATATAAGGCAAATGTTTTTGCTCTTGATCGTGAGAAATGGCAGAGGTGTGCAAAAATCTTAGTCCAAAGGGTGTTACTTCCCCCCCCCCTCCGTGCCTCCCCCCCGGCGGCAACACCTTGTGAGCTGGTAGCAGGGAATAATATTATAAAGATAACATGCTGACTCCCGGGTGGCGCAGTGGTTAAGGGCGCTGTACTACAGCGCCAGCTGTGCCACCAGACACTCTGGGTTCGCGCCCAGGCTCTGTCGTAACCGGCCGCGACCGGGTGGTGCGATGCACAATTGGCCTAGCGTCATCCGGGTTAGGGAGGGTTTGGCCGGTAGGGATATACTTGTCTCATCGCGCACCAGTCGGGCCGGGCGCAGTGTGCGCTAACCAAGGTTGCCAGCCGACACATTGGTGCGGCTGGCTTCCGGGTTGGGAGCTTTTGTCAGACAGCCATCAGTGCAGTCCACTGTGACAGGTAGACCAGAGCCCAGGTTTCTACTGACCCCTGCACCGTGGGGGTCGTCGCTTCCAGTCACATGACCCTAAGCACCGCTGGGGTTCATTGTGGGTTAGAATTTGCCAAACAACATACATTCTTTCCACTTTGACCACCATTGCTTCACTCTGTTTTCCATCGTGTTTGATTTGGCAGAGAAGAGAGAGCGGGCGAGTAATGGATGAAAACGGGGATGCAGACCAGCAAAGAACTGTCTTGCAAAGAACTGTCTTTTGACATCTGTTTCCATTTGTGTGTGTGCACTTTCAACTCTGTGTCCAATGAATGTTTTCTTTTATTCCCAAGTGGGTAGGCTACACCCCACATTACCACCTCTAAGGTCTCATTTTTAGATGTAGCCGAAGTTATCATGTTGCCCTGAAACCTGTTTTCAACAACTTCTCCGGGACTCGGATGCCAAAAGGCTACTGATTCTGTATACCTTATTTGCGATATGTTATGAGATTGCTGAAATAAATACTCTAGCTCACTTATCTACAGTCAAAGTTTTCAGTGACAGACAGGCCGAGACTATATGTCAGCTTTTGATGAACTTTGAACCAAATTTTAGGCTTTAAAGCGCTTGTCAAACTCATTCCACGAAGGGAATGATTGTCTGCAAGTTTTCGCTCCACCCTTGTACCTGGTTAATCAAGCTCACTAATTAGTAAGGAACTCTCCTCACCTGGCTGGCCAGGGCTTATTTGAAAAGAAAAGCCAAAAACCTGCAGACACTCAGCCCGTCGTGGAATATATATATTTTTGTGACAGTTTGGTCACTGTTGTTCGACACATTAATTTCAGCCTACAGTATATTCAGCATTTTGAGGAAGTTTGCTGTTTAATTTTGCAATTCTGGATTGTCCTTATGTTCTCTTTCCTCCTCACCCTGTGACATTCTTTGTAATTGAGAGTGATGCAGAAACCGAGCTTGGCTGAGTGCCGTTTTACATGATGTCATAGGCCGTTCGATAGTGGTAGCAATTTGACCTGCCTCATTGACAAACCCACAGCTGACACCTCATCACTGACATTGATAATGCAGAGCAGAGGACCGGGATACATTCACCACAGTTCAAGCACGTTGATGGTGGGCCAGCCAGTCCCTGGGCTAACTTTAGTTAGCCTTTGAGTTTGTTCCTCACAGACGTCAAGTGGTGGTTGTACACTAACATCTTTGCTACCCTTCAGGTGAGCTCATTTGCACGCCCGATGTAGCCTCAGCCTAATCTACGATTCCCTCTGGATTTTACGGGATACCATTAGCAATGAACACACAGGACCTGTTTGCTTAACCGACTACTGAGCAGCTGGAACACTACTGGGTACAGGAGCTAATTAAATATTTATCACTGTCACTTTTTAAAATAGGTATGATCAAGGTTGAGGTTTGTGGTTATGACTGATTTTTTGGTACACCTTTAGACCTGGCCTACAGTTGAGCAGAGCACTTGAGATGATGTCTGTCAGCCGATTTACACTGCAATAGAGTAGTGGTATGGGGATCGTCTGCCGATTTACACTGCAATAGAGTAGTGGTATGGGGATCGTCTGCCGATTTACACTGCAATAGAGTAGTGGTATGGGGATCGTCTGCCGATTTACACTGCAACAGAGTAGTGGTATGGGGATCGTCCACCGATTTACACTGCAATAGAGTAGTGGTATGGAGATCGTCTGCCGATTTACACTGCAATAGAGTAGTGGTATGGAGATCGTCTGCCGATTTACACTGCAATAGAGTAGTGGTATGGAGATCGTCAGCCGATTTACACTGCAATAGAGTAGTGGTATGGGGATCGTCAGCCGATTTACACTGCAACAGAGTAGTGGTATGGGGATCGTCCGCCGATTTACACTGCAACAGAGTAGTGGTATGGGGATCGTCCGCCGATTTACACTGCAATAGAGTAGTGGTATGGAGATCGTCTGCCGATTTACACTGCAATAGAGTAGTGGTATGGAGATCGTCAGAGTTCTGGATGGAGTCAGAGGACTTGTGAAGCACTAGGGTAACACACTGATTGTGGTTCTCCCTTGGACTGGCTCCCTAGTTACTGTAACTGAATGACACACCCAAACACACACATGCTTACTCATTGAGTCACTTAGCCTTCACCATATGGGGCCATACTGTACTTTGCCTAGGATCCTTCATTTGAATATTACCACCAAGGATTTGATCTTGTTTGTTATTCCTTAGAGTTTGTGTGTAATGGTGGGTTCTTAACCCAGCGGACCCCCCCCCTCCCCGTTCTCTAACAATTACAGGATATACGCCACAGCACAGGGGCTCGACCCCGGTCTTTAATTTTTCCGTCTAGAGTTACAGAGAAGTATGAAGTAGAAGTACCAATCGTTGGGACTGTCATCCTGTCCCTCTCAAACCACACTTCCTGCTTGTCTCGTAGGATCCTACATGATATCGACGTCCTCAAAAGTTGTCAGGAAGAGGCTGTGGGACACGGCTTTTGATTTGGGAGGTGTTAAGGGGATTACAATTCCTGGAACTTTCAATACATTCCCAGATTTCCCAGAAATCCTGGTTGGAGGATTCTGGATTTTCTGCTTATTCTCTCCTGATTCTAGGGTACACCAGGGAATTTATAGAGAGTTCCCAGAAATTTGCAACCCAATAGTGTCACTAACCGGTTTTAAATACCTCACTCCCGCTCTTAAGCCTACCACACAAACCCCTCTTGGCTCACAGCCAGGAAACCTCCTCTAAGTAGCCAGAGGTTTACACAGGCAACGCTCAATGAGTCATTGGGAGGGAGTTCATTTACGTCTGTTTTTAGAATCGATACAGGTCAAAACCAGTGCTCCAGAACCTCTAGTATGGCCATTTGATTGTCTTTGTGGTGTGGGCATGGGTGAGAAGGTTGGCTGAATGTAGGCTAAACGGACTCCCCACTACTCTCTGTCTTGACAAGCCTGTCCACACCCTCCCACTTGTAGCTCTGCATTGTGAAATGGTATAGCAGATTGTGTGTGTCAGCCTGGGCGACTTGAGTGGTTTGGCCTAAAAAGGGGTGCTATATTTATATGAGAGACTTGGTACAGATGAAGTTGGACATACATATGTGCCCTGTTGATGTCAAAGCTCCCCCAAACATGGATCTAGGATCAGCTTTCTCTCCCCTGATAAACTGAATCTAAACTACAGCAGCCAAACCCAAAACATTCTTGGACCAGTGCCTTGAGTCTGCGTCTACCTCGTGGCCTAGACGGCCTCCTCTCTGTCCTTGCTGTGGTTTCCCCAGACCTGACTGAAATGAGTCTTCATGGACCTGTTTCAGCCTCCGTCATGCCACACACCAGCCTGAATCTCACTCGCACCCGAACTGCACGAAACACAGTTCCTCTGTCAATTTTTGAATTTTCATACCGCAATAAAGGGCTATTAACAATTGTTCTGTTGTCTGGCTTTTTCTGAGAGGGAAATCTGTATTCGCATACTTTCACACTGACTCAAATGAAGAGGTTACTGAGTGTGCAGGTCTTGCCGGTCAGACGTGGATTGTGAAATGGAAGTAGACCAGATGACTCCCTGTCTGCCTTTTGGCACCTAGCCGTCTTTATTATTAGATGGAGAGACGCAGATACCTGCATTTTGGCCAGGATCCCTGTGAGAGGAAGACGGGACACCTCTATCTCCATAATGTTGCTTTTATCACAGCTCAGCGTGAGTTCTGGTGCTGCTCGGATGGACGCTGGACTTTTATTTTTTTTAAAGCCATTATGAAAGGATGTGGTAATAACCAATGTGTTATAACGATTTAAGATGTGTTGGCGCAAGATACAATCATTCTGCTACTGTAGAAGCCTTTTTATGAATGAACAATATTCTTCAAGTGAACGTCCAATTTCATTATTCTGCATCAACGCCAGTTTTCTTTGACGTGCATCCTATTTAAAGTCTAGAGCTGCAGACCGGAGTACTGTGTCTGCTACTTTACCAATGCGTTTTAATGTTTGGAAATGCTGTGAAAGTATTCATACCCCCTGATTTTTTTTTCTCACCATTTATTCTAAAAAGGATTAAATAGTTTCCCCCCCCTTATCAATCTACACACAATACCTCATGTCAAAGCAAAAACAAGTTTTTAGAAATGTCTGCAAATATATTACAAATAAGAAACTGAAATCACATTTTACGTAAGTATTCAGACCCTTTGTTGAAGCAGCGGTGACGGCCTCAAGTCGTCTTGGGTATGACGCTACAAGCTTGGCACACCTGTATTTGTGGAGTTTCTCCCACTCTTCTCTGCAGATCCTCTCAAGCTCTGTCATGTTGGATTGGGAGCGTCACTGCTCAGCTATTTTCATGTCTCCCCAGAGATGTTAGATTGGGTTTAAGTCTGTGCTCTGTCTGGGCCACTAAAGGACATGAAAATAAGAATTTGTTCTTAACGGACTTGCCTTGTTAAATAAAGGTAAAATAAATACATTCAGAGACTTGTCCTGAAGCCACTCCTGCGTTGTCTTGGCTGTGTGCTTAGTATTGTTGTCCTGTTGGAAGGTGAACCTTCACCCCAGTCGGAGTTCCTGAGCACTCTGGAGCAGGTTGTCATCAAGGATCTCTCTGAACTTTGCTCCGTTAATCTTTGCCTTGATGCTGACTAGTCTCCCAGTCCCTGCTGCTGAAAAACATCCCCACGGCATGATGCTGCCACCACCATGTTTCCCCGTAAAGATGGTGCCAGGTTTCCTCCAGACGTGATGCTTGAAATTCACATTGGTGGTAGCGGCAGCAACATTGGTGGTAGCGGCAGCAACATTGGTGGTAGCGGCAGCAACATTAGTGGTAGCGGCAGCAACATTAGTGGTAGCGGCAGAAACATTAGTGGTAGCGGCAGAAACATTACTGGTAGCGGCAGAAACATTAGTGGTAGCGGCAGAAACATTAGTGGTAGCGGCAGCAACATTAGTGGTAGCGGCAGCAACATTAGTGGTAGCGGCAGCAACATTAGTGGTAGCGGCAGAAACATTAGTGGTAGCGGCAGCAACATTAGTGGTAGCGGCAGCAACATTAGTGGTAGCGGCAGCAACATTAGTGGTAGCGGCAGCAACATTAGTGGTAGCGGCAGCAACATTAGTGGTAGCGGCAGCAACATTAGTGGTAGCGGCAGCAACATTAGTGGTAGCGGTAGCGAAAACAACATTAGTGGTAGCGGTAGCGGCAGAAACATTAGTGGTAGCGGTAGCGGCAGAAACATTAGTGGTAGCGGTAGCGGCAGAAACATTAGTGGTAGCGGCAGCGGCAGAAACATTAGTGGTAGCGGCAGCGGCAGAAACATTAGCAACATTAGTGGTAGCGGCAGCAACATTAGTGGTAGCGGCAGCAACATTAGTGGTAGCGGTAGCGGCAGCAACATTAGTGGTAGCGGCAGCAACATTAGTGGTAGCGGCAGCAACATTAGTGGTAGCGGCAGCAACATTAGTGGTAGCGGCAGCAACATTAGTGGTAGCGGTAGCGGCAGCGGCAGCAACATTAGTGGTAGCGGTAGCGGCAGAAACATTAGTGGTAGCGGTAGCGGCAGAAACATTAGTGGTAGCGGCAGAAACATTAGTGGTAGCGGTAGCGGCAGAAACATTAGTGGTAGCGGCAGAAACATTAGTGGTAGCGGCAGCAACATTAGTGGTAGCGGTAGCGGCAGCAACATTAGTGGTAGCGGCAGCGGCAGAAACATTAGCAACATTAGTGGTAGCGGCAGCAACATTAGTGGTAGCGGCAGCAACATTAGTGGTAGCGGCAGCAACATTAGTGGTAGCGGCAGCAACATTAGTGGTAGCGGTAGCGGCAGCAACATTAGTGGTAGCGGCAGCAACATTAGTGGTAGCGGCAGCAACATTAGTGGTAGCGGCAGCAACATTAGTGGTAGCGGCAGCAACATTAGTGGTAGCGGCAGCAACATTAGTGGTAGCGGCAGCAACATTAGTGGTAGCGGTGGCGGCAGAAACATTAGTGGTAGCGGCAGAAACATTAGTGGTAGCGGTAGCGGCAGAAACATTAGTGGTAGCGGTAGCGGCAGAAACATTAGTGGTAGCGGCAGCAACATTAGTGGTAGCGGCAGCGGCAGAAACATTAGTGGTAGCGGCAGCGGCAGAAACATTAGTGGTAGCGGCAGCGGCAGAAACATTAGTGGTAGCGGCAGCGGCAGAAACATTAGCAACATTAGTGGTAGCGGTAGCGGCAGCAACATTAGTGGTAGCGGCAGCAACATTAGTGGTAGCGGCAGCAACATTAGTGGTAGCGGCAGCAACATTAGTGGTAGCGGTAGCGGCAGAAACATTAGTGGTAGCGGCAGAAACATTAGTGGTAGCGGCAGAAACATTAGTGGCAGCGGCAGAAACATTAGCGGCAGCGGCAGAAACATTAGTGGTAGCGGCAGCGGCAGAAACATTAGCGGTAGCGGCAGAAACATTGGCGGTAGCGGCAGAAACATTAGCAACATTAGTGGTAGCGGCAGCAACATTAGTGGTAGCGGTAGCGGCAGCAACATTAGTGGTAGCGGCAGCAACATTAGTGGTAGCGGTAGCGGCAGCAACATTGGTGGTAGCGGCAGCAACATTGGTGGTAGCGGCAGAAACATTAGCAACATTAGTGGTAGCGGCAGAAACATTAGCAACATTAGTGGTAGCGGCAGCAACATTAGTGGTAGCGGTAGCGGCAGCAACATTGGTGGTAGCGGCAGCAACATTGGTGGTAGCGGCAGCAACATTGGTGGTAGCGGCAGCAACATTAGTGGTAGCGGCAGCAACATTAGTGGTAGCGGCAGCAACATTAGTGGTAGCGGCAGCAACATTAGTGGTAGCGGCAGCAACATTAGTGGTAGCGGCAGCAACATTAGTGGTAGCGGCAGCAACATTAGTGGTAGCGGCAGAAACATTAGTGGTAGCGGTAGCGGCAGAAACATTAGTGGTAGCGGTAGCGGCAGAAACATTAGTGGTAGCGGTAGCGGCAGAAACATTAGTGGTAGCGGCAGAAACATTAGTGGTAGCGGCAGAAACATTAGTGGTAGCGGTAGCGGCAGAAACATTAGTGGTAGCGGTAGCGGCAGCAACATTAGTGGTAGCGGTAGCGGCAGCAACATTAGTGGTAGCGGCAGCAACATTAGTGGTAGCGGCAGAAACATTAGTGGTAGCGGCAGAAGCAGAAACATTAGTGGTAGCGGCAGAAGCAGAAACAGTAGCGGCAGCGGCAGAAACATTAGCGGTAGCGGCAGAAACATTGGCAGTAGCGGCAGAAACATTAGCAACATTAGTGGTAGCGGCAGCAACATTAGTGGTAGCGGTAGCGGCAGCAACATTAGCGGCAGCAACATTGGCGGTAGCGGCAGCAACATTGGCGGGAGCGGCAGCAACATTGGCGGTAGCGGCAGCAACATTGGCGGTAGCGGCAGCAACATTGGCGGTAGCGGCAGCAACATTGGCGGTAGCGGCAGCAACATTGGCGGTAGCGGCAGCAACATTGGCGGAGCAACATTGGCGGTAGCGGCAGCAACATTGGCGGAGCAACATTGGCGGTGGCGGCAGCAACATTGGCGGTGGCGGCAGCAACATTGGCGGTGGCGGCAGCAACATTGGCGGTGGCGGCAGCAACATTGGCGGTGGCGGCAGCAACATTGGCGGTGGCGGCAGAAACATTGGCGGTGGCGGCAGAAACATTAGCGGTGGCGGCAGAAACATTAGCGGTAGCATTTGTGGTATTTAGCAGTACTGATAGCTGGGCCTGTTTTATTTATAGCTTTTGATGTGTCTGTGAATTCCTGGTCTAAAGCGCTGCCTTTGTCTCGGAACTTCCCTCATTAGTGTGACTCTTGCTCTCTGCTCATTATACAGACATACAATGGACTCGCTCCCAGGCTGTGACTGAGGCTACGTTCTAGATTTTGTTTGCCGGAATCACTCCTCAGCACTTTCACCAGTTCTCCCCCGAGGCACAGTTTCATATTAAAAGAAAACATTCATTTTCTCTTGGCTATAGAGAGCAGGAAAGTGGGCCAATTCATTTAGATTTGGGTTTGATAGGAGCTATTGGGATTGTTCAAAGGAATTGAACAGAACTAGCCTCCATTAATTACCAGACTACTTAGCCCTAGTGCTACGTTATTCCCAGGGGGATTTGAAGTTGGGCCTAACCTTTTTTAAGTCTGTCCTTTTAAAGTTGAATCAGGTTGGATATTGTTAGTTGAGTTAGTGTTGTCATCGCAATGTTACATTTGTGATTTATACCCTAGTCATCGTCCATTGATATTTTCCAGGAGGCATAGTCATCCAGTTGAACCTTTTTATTATGAATGATAAATCAATGAAATGGCATTTGTCTGTGGCCACCCAGACACAGCCATTTTGATTTAACAGTGCTCTGTTATTGTGGAGAGCACAGGGATCATTTTAAGCGGTTGAATCCATTTGTTTATTTCATTTAGTCCCAATCTATTTTTATTTTTTTTTAAATGAAGGGGGGGGGGGATTATCCAATGCAAAGTAAGTGGTATTTTGTGCAGTTGGGGTGGAATCAACTGCTTCAGCAGCTGGAGTGTGCAGTCTACCATTATTGTCTTTGACGTGTCTATATTGCACATTGCAAGTAGTAATCAGTGGCAGCTCATATCAACCTAGAACTGCCCAGCGGAATTGTGAAACAAAGGAATGTGGCCTATGGTATGACTTGGCTTCTTGTCTGACATATACTAGGTGGCTCGAGTCATAGCTTTTTTGGCTTCAACCAGCTCCTGATTTAACAGTTCTCATTTGGACTGCTGTCAGACTGTGAGGATGCGTGGTGTCTGTAAATAGGCTTTTACTACTCCCTATTGTTTGTTAGTTCGGTGTAGGTGTGTTGATAAATTGTTCAGCTCCATGTTATGCCAGTAGCCAAACAACCATTTCTTTGACTCCATTCTGACAACTTAGTATTAAGGGAAAGCGTCTGTCTGCACATCTCCCATACACACAGACAAGGACAGACGGACAGAGTAGTCTTTAAGGGCTGAATTGGGATGATCTTTCGAAAAACATCTTCTCACTGCTCGACGGCAATATGTTTTCATTTTGTTATTCACACTCCGCTGCCAGATGCTGTGGCGGGACGTGGTAGTCATAGAAACAGCTGTAGGGGTTTTGGATGGGCTCTTCCGCCTGGTCCCCCTCCCCCCTCCGCTACACTGTCTTCATTTGATTACGCCGGATGCACCATTCAACCCCAATGACATCGCATCAAACCCAAAGGGGATCATTCCAACTTTCCCAATCGCCACTACCACGCGCTTATTCAGACTCGCTGATCCCTATCGGTGGCCCGTTATCCCGATGAGGAACGACGCTAGGGATGTTTGGAGGAAACGAGATAAGCTTTCACTGCAGTATGTGTTTGCAGTGCGGAGGAATATCCCAGACTAACTCTGCACTCATTCATTTACAGTGTATTCAGAAAGTATTCAGACCCCTGGACTTTCTCCACATTTTGTTACATTACAGCGTCATTCTGAAATATATTTTGTTTTCATCAATCTACACACAATACCCCGTAATAACAGTGAAAACAGGTTTTTAGACATGCATACACACTTTTAGAAATTTGTAAACATTTATGTATGCATTGCATATGCAGGTACGTCAATTCATTTCAATACATTTGCTAAAAATGTCAAATCCCATTTTTGCTTGGTCATTATGGGGTATTGTTTGTAGATTGAGGGGGGGGGGACAATTTTAATCAATTTCAGAATAAGGCTCTATTGTTACAAAATGTGGAAAAAGTCGAGGGGTCTGAATACCTTATGAACACACTGTACTTTATGAATGCTCTGTATTTGGCACTGTTTGTGCCAAATTGAAATAGTATACACCTACATAATTGATATTTAGGCGTGAGGGGGATCAATACAGTTTAATATCGGGATATGATTATTGAGCTAGTTTGCTGTACCTGCACCAAAACGCCGGTATTTGTTCTTTCATAACAAAGCCTATTTGTTATCAGCCCTTCTATTTCCATGACTGAGCAATTTGTTTTCTTATGTTCTCTTCCCTCTGCAGCGATATATGGTGAGCAATATGTTTTGGAACATCGAATTTAAATAAAATCACTATAGAATCGCAATACCTATCCTATTGGCACCTAAGTATCGTGATCGTATCGTAGTTCCCTGGCAATTCCCAGCCCTAATATTTAGCTGGATTGCAGAATGTCTGGGTTACGTATTTTATTGATTTAACAGGACAGATGCAAGTATAGCGTGGGAGACGGACATGGAGGGGAGGGTACAGAAAGTCGTTAAGGGCACAGCGTATTCAAAGCGCTATGCCTGTACTGTATTGGTCTTCCATTCTACTCTTTGATCAAATGGAGATATGACGAGGAAACAGTGCTAACATCACAAGCCAATGTGCCAGAAGGTTTTATTAGTGTTCAGTGGCAAGGGTCTCAAATACTTTTCACTAACCGGTCCTATATATGTTCACATAAGGGCTCAAAGTTCTCAGTCGAATTGAGATTCTGAATCAGTGATCACCAATTGGTCGGTCTCCAAGGCATTCCTAGTCGATTGCCAAACATTTCTGAAAAAAACAAAACAAAGACCAGCCATGCGTTCTTATTTTTTTTAAAATTTAAATTATTAGTCTTGTTCTGTTGGTGGTAGGTGCTTCCATCTTTTCTTTAACCATGTTGCTATGTGCATAATAGCAAAGTTACTCAGCTTGTTGGTGTTGAGAGAGAGACAACTTAATTAGGTCTATAATCAACAGCCTAACTGTTAAATAAAAGTTTATTTGTCACGTGCGCTGAATAGCTTACAGTGAAATGCTAACTTACAGGCTCTAACCAATAGTGCAAAAAAGGTATTAGGTAAACAATAGGTAAGTAAAGAAATAAAACAACAGTACAAAGACAGGCTATATACAGACACCGGTTAGTCAGGCTGATTGAGGTAGTATTTAGATATGGTTAAAGTGACTGCATATATTTGTTTTTTTATTTGACCTTTTATTTAACTAGGCAAGTCATTGAAAATAAAAATGTGTTCTTAAATGACAGCCTAGTGGGTTAACTGCCTTGTTCAGGGGCAGAATGACAGATTTTTACTTTGTCAGCTTGCAATCTCGGGGATTCGATCTTGCAACCTGTCGGTTGCTAGTCCATTGCTCTAACAACTAGGCTACCTGCCGCCCCCGGCAGAGAGTGAACAGAGAGTAGCAGTAGCGTAAAAGAGGGGTTGGCGGGTGGGACACAATGCAGATAGCCCGGTTAGCCAATGTGCGGGAGCTCTGGTTGGTCGGCCCAATTGAGGTAGTATGTACAGTTAGTGACTATGCATATATGATAAACAGAGAGTAGTAGCAGCAGCGTAGAAAGAGGGGTTGGGGGGGGAACACAACACAAATAGTCCGGGTAGCCATTTGATCACCTGTTCAGGAGTCTTAAGGCTTGGGGGTAAAAACTGTTGAGAAGTCTTTTTGTCCTAGATTTGGCACTCTGGTACCGCTTGCCATGCAGTAGTAGAGAGAACAGTCTGTGACTGGGGTCTTTGATAATGTTTAGGGCCTTCCTCTGACACTGCCTGGTGTAGAGGTCCTGGATGGATGGCAGGCAGCTTAGCCCCAGTGATGTACTGGGCCGTCAGTACTACCCTCTGTAGTGCCTTGCGGTTGGAGGCCGAGCAATTGCCGTACCAGGCAGTGATGCAACCATTCAGGATGCTCTCGATGTTGCAGCTGTAGAACCTTTTGAGGATCTCAGGACCCATGCCAAATCTTTTTAGTTTCCTGAGGGAGTATAGGCTTTATCGTGCCCTCTTCACGACTGTCTTGGTGTGTTTGGACCATTCTAGTTTGTTGGTGATGTGGACACCAAGGAACTTGAAGCTCTCAACCTGCTCCACTACAGCCCCGTCGATGAGAATGTGGGCTTGCTCGGTGCTCCTTTTCATGTAGTCCACAATCATCTCCTTGGTCTTGGCTACGTTGAGGGATAGGTTGTTATTCTGACCTCCTCCCTATAGGCTGTCTCGTCGTTGTCAGTGATCAGGCCTACCACTGTTGTGTCGTCTGCAAACGTAATGATGGTGTTGGAGTCGTGCCTGGCCATGCAGTCATGGGTGAACAGTGTGTACAGGAGGGGACTGAGCATGCACCCCTGGGGGGCTCCAGTGTTGAGGATCAGCATGGCAGATGTTGCTACCTACCCTCACCACCTGGGGGCGGCCTGTCAGGAAGTTCAGGATCCAGTTGCAGAGGGAGGTGTTCAGTCCCAGGATCCTTAACTTAGTGATGAGATTTGAAGGTAACTATATAGTGTTGAACGCTGAGCTGTAGTCAATGAGGAGCATACCCACATAAGTGTTCCTTTTGTCCAGGTGGGAAGGGCAGTGTGGAGTGGAATAGAGATTGCGTCATCTGTGGATCTGTTTGGGCGATATGCAAATTGGAGTGGGTCCAGGGTTTCTGGGATAAGGGTGTTGATGTGAGCCATTACCAGCCTTTCAAAGCATTTCATGGCTACGGATGTGAGTGCTACGGGTCTGTTGTCATTTAGGCAGGTTGCCTTTGTCTTCTTGGGCACAGGGACTATGGTGGTCTGCTTGAAACATGTTGGTATTACAGACTCAATCATGAACATGTTGAAAATATCAGTGAAGACATCTGCCAGTTGGTCAGCACAAGCCCGGTGCACACGTCCTGTTAATCCATCTGGCCCCGCAGCTTTGTGAATGTTGACCTGTTTAAAGGTCTTACTCACGTCGGCTACGGAGAGCGTGATCACACAGTCGTCCGGAACAGCTGCTGCTCTCATGCATGCCTCAGTGTTGCTTGTCTCGGAGCGAGCATATACGTGATTTAGCTCGTCTGGTAGGCTCGTTTCACTGGGCAGCTCGCGGCTGTGCTTCCCTTTGTAGTCTGTAATAGTTTGCAAGCCCTGCCACATAAGACGAGCGTCGTAGCCGGTGTAGTATGATTCAATCTTAGCCCTGTATTGACGCTTTGCCTGTTTGATGGTTCGTCGCAGGGCATAGCAGGATTTCTTGTAAGCTTCCGGGTTGGAGTCCCGCATCTTGAAAGCGGCAGCTCTACCCTTTAGCTCAGTGCGAATGTTGCCTGTAATCCATGGCTTCTGGTTGGGGTATGTACGTACAGTCACTGTGGGGACGACGTCCTCGATGCACTTGATAAAGCCAGTGACTGATGTGGTGTACTCCTCAATGCCATCGGAAGAATCCCGTAACATGTTCCAGTCTGTGATAGCAGAACAGCCCTGGTTTTAGATATCATCCATATATAAAGAAGACTGATCCTGCTTGTGATTCAGTGAGCACCAAGCTTCACGCAACCACATGGAACCACACGGATAAACGATTTCACAAATTCTTGTTTTTTAATCTTTGCTGTAATAAAGGTTTGACTTTTTTTTTTTCGTCTTTAGAACATCCTCTCTGGTATTACTTATATAATTTTACTGTTTACACTGTTCTAAATTGTCAGAAAATAATAACCTATTTTCCTTGATCTCCTTATTGTTATTACCATTGTAATCATCATTATAATAAGTAATATCATCATTACTAGGCTATGTATAGTAGTCTTGTACAACCACTATTGAGCTGTATGCCTAAGACTGCATCCTGTTTAGTCTTCATACCGTAGCTAACTTATATCTGTGTGTTTCAATGCTTTATTATAGGTTACTGAATCATCTATTCGTTCGTCATCACACGGCATGCAAGCCATTCATGATTTGTAAGGCAATCAAGCATTTTAGTTAGAAAATAAAACATCAAAGCAACCATTGAATATTTAGCGTAAAACAATAAATAAACCGTTCCGTGTCGAATGCGTGAGACTGTTTTAGCATTTTCTGTAATAAAGGCTTTCCCGAAAAATTCATTCCAACCAACTCTCTGGTACGCTTATAATTATTATTATTTTTTTTACATTGTTCCAAACGGTCAGAGTAATTACATTGTAATCTAACAGCACTTGCTCCTTAACTTCTTTTTCTTTATCTCCAGTATTTTCCACAACTAGTCAAATTTATTCCACACATCTGACTTTCCCTTTACCTCCTGAGCAACCAAACATTCCCCCGTTTTTCAAATGTATTTGTCACGTCATCTGCATCCGTTACGGTATGCTGCTATAGGGCAGGCCCTGCTGGTCACGTCCATGTGTCACGCAAAGCGAGCAAGGGTTGAGGGAATGTTTTTCCCAAACAAATAAGGGATTTCGGTTATAGAACCTTTCAGTCAGAAATGCCTGTAATTATGTTGGAGCGTCATTAACACGGACAGCGTGATTAGCACTGTTGCTGCAGCAGGGAAGCGAGAGCGACAACGAATGCTAGTCACACGTGCTATAATTTTTTTTAACACAGCGTAGCAAGTCTGATCCCGTTTGCACAATCAATTCAATTGCGGTCGGACATCCTCTAGTCATTTGTGTGTGTAATTTTTTTAAACAGTGCGCTTAACATCTGACAAGCTCAGTGCATGTAGTTGATTAAAACACACAGGATGTGTATGGGAAAATCAATTGGTCGAAAGAACAGACGACTCTCGGTAGATTAAGATGTTGCTGTTGGACAGCCCTACTTTCTGTTCAATACTCTTTTTTTTATAAGTCATAAAATGCATGTTCTCCTACTTCCACTCACGCTACAACCAGCACTGCAGCTGTAATGAATGACTACAAAGGTTTATCGATAAGCTTGCTTTGTTATTAGCGGCTTGCTTTTATCAAAGAATATGTCACTTTCTCTGGTCGTAGGAGTAACATGATTTTGTGCATGAGGCAGAATTAATGTGGTGCGACTTGAGTTTTTCCATCAGCTGGAAGACGGTGTTCCTTTTGTGTCGGCAGAGGAACTAGAGAGCGGAGTGAGTTTTGAGAGGTGGACCCTTAGTCTGCTGCTCTCTCCCTCCGCTGAGACTGACCATCAGATGCAGGCTCCCTCAGCCCAGAGCCATAAAAATTAAAAATATTTTTAAATGTATGCTCACTGAGCTGTGCCTCACATGTAATACAACTGATCTATTACCAGTGCTGTGAAGAACAACAAAGCATTGGCAGGGCAATTCAAGAAAAACCAATATGCGGTGCTGTTTTGCCCCTACTGCCCCCACCTGCACAAACCTCATTACTACAGAACTGTTTTTAATTGGTTAATGTTGCATAGTCTTAAAAAAAATATATATATATATTTTTTTTTTGTCATGGAAAAAAAAACATGGCTGTCATTTTGACTCCGTGACCTCGATTCAAAAAAGTTGGTGACCTCTGTTCTAAAGTGACTTCTTGAAATTGTTATTCCAGTTTCCTCTTCCTCTCCAGTGGCTTGCTGCTGCTCCAAGGGTGTTGTTCCTGGGAAGACCAAAATGTGCTTTGCCACGTTTTAGTTGGAACAAAGTGCCAGATTTAGGCCCATGGCGTTACCCAATGTGTCATCTCTCAATCTGGCCCCTCGTGGGGTGTGTTCCCTTTTCCCTCCGCTTTTTGCTTCCTTTCTGCGTCAACCTACACACAGCACCAACATCACGTGGATTTCATTTCAGTTGAATGACTCACCTTCCAGTGCAAAGCAGTGTATCCAACTGTCCATTTTCCCTTGTATCCTTTAAAATAAATCATTGACTGTTATCAGTTTAAATGAAGCCCCCCCCCTTCTACAAGTAGAGTAACTGTAATGCTGTTTTTCTCCTCACAGGGCCACTATAGAGGAGGTGGAAGGGGATGTTGGAGAGTTGGAGTCCAAACTCGACAAGGTGAGTCCATATGGTCCAGATTTGGGCTTGGATGAACACAGTGATGGAACTCCTGCTGTTTGTGTAGATGAACCACTCCCTCGTCATAGTAACCCTGTGTCCCGGTCCCCTTTAACTGGCCTGAGATCAGTACGTGTTGACCTGGAGCGACCCGGTGTCCCGGTCCCTTTTTATAAATGGCCTGAGATCAGTACGAGTTGACCTGGAGTGTCCCGGTCCCCTTTAACTGGCCTGAGATCAGTATGAGTTGATCTGGTGTCCCGGTCCCCTTTAACTGGCCTGAGATCGGTACGAGTTGACCTGGAGTGACCCGGTGTCCCGGTCCCTTTTTATAACTGGCCTGAGATCGGTACGAGTTGACCTGGAGTGACCCGGTACCTTTTTACAACTGGTCTGAGATCAGTACGAGTTGACCTGGAGTGAGGGATCGAGAGTCTCAATCTGGAAAGATGGGTACATAAGGAGTGTGATGAAATCCCACTTGTAGTTCTATAAAGACCCTGCAGCCAGTCACTGGAGCATTTTGCTTTAAAAAACAAAATGTTTTGTTGGTGGAAGAGGTGGGATTTTACTTATTGCTTGCAAGTTTACTCACTATTCCTATATCTCCAGTGATTGCGGACTGCATTGTTATTGGTGTCTCCCCCACCTCTCATACCATACCCTGGGGTCACTTCCCTGTTGCTCTGCAGCGGAAGGATCTGCTCCAGGAGTCGTGGTGTGACTGCAGGGTGAGGGATGGAGGGGTGTGCCTGGAAGAGGAGGCTAAAGTTCAGGCTTTTCTTAGAAACTAGGCCTTGCCATTGAGAAAGAGAGCTACCCACACAACCAAGTTGAATCTTAAAGCAACAGGTTTCATTGGGACAATATTAATTCCCCTTGGGTGTAAAGAATATAAACTACAGATAATAACGTTGAATGACCAGTCATACAATCAAGGAAATTAGTGGCTATTATTATTATTTATTTACATTTTTTATTCAAGATTGAATCTGCTGCAGGACAAACATTGAAGTATCTAGGAGGTAGCAGTCAATGATGGCACGAATGCCCTGACTACACCGCCCGCGTCGCAAAATAAATGTAGGAATCTATGTTATTCAATTATTGCACCCACACTGCTCGCGTGCGTCAACGAGCGTCTGCGTTGCCACGGGCTAAAATAGAAGTCAGTTCTATTTCTGACACAGATCACGCTGCAAGTTCTGCCTCACTCATCTCCTCATTGGTTATACACACGTGGGTGATTGAAAGACTAACTTTGTTGCCGGTCGTCGTATGTGAAATACTATGAAGGTTTAGATGCCAATCACCGTATAAGTTCTAAGATGAAAAAGCCTGGAAGGAGGAGAGATGACTAGAAACAATTTGTTTGACCGTTTTATGTGTGGATTAATTGTCGGAGAAGAGGACCTTGTGCATTTCAGGTAGAATAACAACTCAATGTTTATATCCCAGGACAAATTAGTTAGCAACAGCAAGCTAACTAGCTAAATTGCCATACATGTTTAATGCTTTTCGACCTGTCCCCAAATTAATGTAACTGGTTCCGAGTTTGTTTTGATATTTTAACCTGCGTGTCGTGATCGCGTTTGGTGTGTTTGGGCAAAATAAATGTATGCATGATGGCGCACGCAGCCAGGTTGGGTTCCGTGTTACGCGGAAGTGCGCAGCTTTCTTGGGAGGGAAATGCAACCAGTTTTTTTTTTTCTGGCTCAAAAAGGGGCTTAGGTGGTGGCCGTGGTCGGCCCATTGGTGTGTGAATTTGAGAACATTTTAGAGGCCCCTCATTGTTGGCGGTGTATAGACATTTTAGCAATTTTCTTGCGATTCTACAAATTAATCCATGGAGCTGAGACCTTTTTTTGCGGATTTAAAGCTAATTTCCTTTATTCTACACATTTTGTCATGCCGCTGAGAGAATGTTGCCGTTTTTAAGGGATCCTTCGGTATTTTAACAATGAGGCCCTTGGTCTACTTCCCCCAGAGTCTCAGATGAAGTCGTGGATACCATTTGTCTCTGTGTCAAGTATGAAGGAAATTGGAGGTCGTTTTGTGAACCAAAGCTAATGCAATTCTAGGCATTTTGCCATGGCTAATGCTGTGTTCTTCTGCTCAAACATAACAATATACTGCTAAATATTATTATTAGTATTTCTTTTTTATTCTTCCTGACTGTCTAGCTTTTATTTTGGTGATTGATAGTTCTCAAGGATTATATAAAATAAAAAGTATATTTCTGCTGGATTTAAATTTTAGATTATCATCCTTTCTCCAAGTTGTTTATTTATCAAACTTCCAGTTTTTGAACATGGAAAAGTGTCCCAAAGGGCCAGCGTGGAAAGCAAGCACTATTTCATCCATTACTCACTTCTGTCATCCCTCTCCCTTTCTCTCTCTCTCTCGTTCTCTCACCTCTAGCTGGTGAAGCTATGCATCGGGATGATCGACGCCGGCAAGGCTTACAACACGGCAAACAAACAGTTTGTCAATGGAATCCGCGAGCTCGCTGCGAGCTCCACCAAAGATGAAGTCATTGAGGTAAAAGACCTATGTTAACTTAGCTTGAGATTCTCAAGTCCAAACTGTCTGTTCATACTGTTAGACAACCGCCAGTTCCCTCGACTCTCTTTACTGGGACTCCTCTGTTATCTTCTCAGACATTTCTGCATTGAGGGTTCTGCATTTCTGTTCCTTTTTCGTGTCACTTTCCTTTACAGCTTCTCCCCTGGGTCTGAAGTTCAGCCATAGTGCATTTTTCTGAAAGAATGCCCTGGCTGAAGAATTCTCCCTGAAAGCACAATTGTTGCTCAAGGTTCCAATGACCTAAAGCAGCATAGCTCTACACTCGTGGATTTCCTCTTACCCATACCTCAGTCACCCTCCGGAGGTTCTACTAGTCTGGAATTCAGTGTTTATACCCTGTCGTTCATAAGTGTGTTGTGTGTCAGGGCTTGACTAAATGTCCACTGGTGCCACTTCATTTTACAGTTTGTGGCACCGGCCCATGATTTGGTCACACCAGAAAAGAAATCTGAAACGTCGCTCAATAGAAAAAGCAAGTAATTTCTTATTAAGCCATTCACAGTGCTTTATTAAGACATGTAATAGACTACTGGGATGGTAGTCAAGAAATAATTTGAATCCAACGCATCCATACAGGAACGGTAAATTCCATGACCTAAATAAAACGATGCGGTTGTAGCCACTCGTAATGGCCGATGCGGGTTTTGCACACTCCATATCTCATAAAGCCATATAAAAAAATCTTGGTTGTAAAATAGTTGCTATAGAGCACAAATGAGAAATAAAAAATGATACCTACAGAAAGCTGAGAACCTCCTCTCTTTTTAAGCGTGTTTCTCCTGCAATTGGATTTTGAAATGTTAGTCTACAATCAGGACAAACACTTTATTCTCCCAGTGTGCTGGGGGGAGAGGGAGTAAGTGGCTTGCTCAGCACAGCAGTAGGTCCAGCGAAACTGGCACAGCTGCAGGGCGGGACTTTAATGACAGGATAAATGTGAGGATAATGCACATTTATGGTTTGACCAATTCCTGTTTTTAGCCTCCTAAAGAAAAAAAAGTGACCTTTGGCGTGAAGTGACCATGTAGAAAGGGCAGCCAAGTCAAAGGGTCGCAAAATGCAACTAAATGGTCGCAGCCTGGAGCCGTGTGTGTGTGTGAGACTATTTCATACAATAGGACTATTATCCATGGATAATACATTTGTCTTAGACAGAGGTTTTCACACAGCACTGTTCTGTCCCGTGTATCTGGACCTAACGTCGCTGTTCTGTCCCGTGTATCTGGACCGAATGTCGCTGTTCTGTCCCGTGTATCTGGACCTAACATCGCTGTTCTGTCCCGTGTATCTGGACCTAACGTCGCTGTTCTGTCCCGTGTATCTGGACCTAACGTCGCTGTTCTGTCTGGACCTAACGTCGCTGTTCTGTCTGGACCTAACGTCGCTGTTCTGTCTGGACCTAACGTCGCTGTTCTGTCTGGACCTAACGTCGCTGTTCTGTCTGGACCTAACGTCGCTGTTCTGTCTGGACCTAACGTCGCTGTTCTGTCTGGACCTAACGTCGCTGTTCTGTCCCGTGTATCTGGACCTAACGTCACAATACAGATTGATTTAGATTTTTGATTTATTTAACTTTATTTGTCACATGTGCCGAATACAACAAGTGTAGCAGGTAGCCTAGTGGTTAGAGCGTTGGACATGTAACCAAAAAGGTTGCTTGATCCGAATCCCCGAGCTGACAAGGTAAACATCTGTCCTTTTGCCCCTGAACAAGGCAGTTAACCCACTGTTCCCACTGTTTATTTACCAAATAAACTAAAGTAAAAAATAATAATTCACACAATAAAACAATGAGGCTATATACTGGTGGTACTGGTACCGAGTCAATGTGCGGGGGTACAGGTTAGTCGAGGTAATTTGTACATGTAGGTAGGAGTGAAGTGACTATGCATAATTAATAAACTGAGTAGAATTATTAATTTGATTTAACTGTTCAGCAGTTTGAGGGGTAGAAGCTGTTAAGGAGCCTTTTGGTCCTAGACATGGAGCTCCGGTACCGCTTGCCGTGCGGTAGCAGAGACAACAGTCTATGACTTGGGTGACTGGAGACCTAGTATCTAACGTGCAGACCTAGTATCTAACGGGCAGACCTAGTATCTAACGGGCAGACCTAGTATCTAACGGGCAGACCTAGTATCTAACGTGCAGACCTAGTATCTAACGCCTAGTATCTAACGGGCAGACCTAGTATCTAACGGGCAGACCTAGTATCTAACGGGCAGACCTAGTATCTAACGGGCAGACCTAGTATCTAACGGGCAGACCTAGTATCTAACGGGCAGACCTAGTATCTAACGGGCAGACCTAGTATCTAACGGGCAGACCTAGTATCTAACGGGCAGACCTAGTATCTAACGGGCAGACCTAGTATCTAACGGGCAGACCTAGTATCTAACGGGCAGACCTAGTATCTAACGGGCAGACCTAGTATCTAACGGGCAGACCTAGTATCTAACGGGCAGACCTAGTATCTAACGGGCAGACCTAGTATCTAACGGGCAGACCTAGTATCTAACGGGCAGACCTAGTATCTAACGGGCAGACCTAGTATCTAACGGGCAGACCTAGTATCTAACGGGCAGACCTAGTATCTAACGGGCAGACCTAGTATCTAACGGGCAGACCTAGTATCTAACGGGCAGACCTAGTATCTAACGGGCAGACCTAGTATCTAACGGGCAGACCTAGTATCTAACGTGCAGACCTAGTATCTAACGGGCAACGGGCAGACCTAGTATCTAACGGGCAGACCTAGTATCTAACGGGCAGACCTAGTATCTAACGTGCAGACCTAGTATCTAACGTGCAGACCTAGTATCTTTGTGTTACTCTTATTTTTTTTCTCCCACAGTCCAGTCTCACAACGTTTGCTGAGAGTCTGCAGGAGATGATCAACTATCACACGGTATGACATTTGATTTTAAAACAGAACGTGGTTGTGATATACAGTTGGCTTGTGTGTCTAACCCAAAGACCATCAATGTTAAGTGCCAGTGGGTGGTTTTGACAGGAATGGGACCTTAAAATAGTCGGGCTTTCGTCTCGCTGAAAAGCAGAACTGCAAAACCAAAAGATCTCATGTTCCAAACACAGCCTTTAACCACATGTAACAGGGAACAAACGTCCTGCCTGCTTAAATGCCTCCCTAGTCTCTTCTTTCAAGTGTGGTAGGACACTTGTTAATGTCCTACCCTCTCTACCATTCCCCCTAAACCCTATAGTGCACCAGAGCAGGTTTTAGATGGTGACTTAACACTGGAGAGACCTCCCAGGTCCTGTCTTAGTGTCCTACTGCCTAAACCCTAGGGTCTGAGACCATGACTCGACACTGGAGAGACCTCCCAGGTCCTGTCTTAGTGTCCTACTGCCTAAACCCTAGGGTCTGAGACCATGACTCGACACTGGAGACTGCAGTGAGATTTGCTGAATGATTTGTTCCAAGTTTGCTACTCCAGTGTTAACCCAGAGCACATGATCCTTAAAGCACAGAGCCAAAAGTCTGTTTTGTCACCAGAGCACGGCCCTCCCCTCCTGTCCCAACCACACTGGCCGTATTGTCTGGTCCTGCATCAGCAGGTTCAACACCGTGAGGCCTTCAGCTTTGGTGTGTCTGAGGCTAATTTAGCTAACTGTCCGTTTTTGGAAGGAAGCTCTATGAGTCGGTGGTCTCTGACTAACTAGCTGCGTCACAGCATGTCATTATTGAGCTGATTGGGTTTTGAAACCTTATAGGCTGGTGTGAATTAAAATATGTCTGAAGGGGGACAGTCCGAACAATGCTGATTTTATTTGTCACGTTTTGTGAACTCCTCTATAAAGTAGAGGTAGACACCCTGGTGCGATGGAGTGCTGACTTGCAGAACACACACCATTTGCGTGTAAATAAATTAGTTTCACACACTCCAGCTCGTCATAATTAAATGTGAAAAGGTTGCGGCTGTTACTCGGGTTGGACAGGTACTTAATCAGTCATTTGTTTCTCTGCTTATAGATTTTGTTTGACCAGGCCCAGCGATCGATTAAGACACAGCTTCTAACATTTGTCAAAGAGTAAGTATGTCAACACATCACTGTTAAGTGTTCTTCTTGTACACAATAACAACGGACATTAAGTTATGAACAGTATCTCTGTATTAAACATATAAATGGTTTCTGATAGATCATGATCTTGGTCAAAAATAACTAAGGAAGTAAATGACATGGTCGAGCCGTGTAAAAAAAAAAATAAATAATAATTCATACCGCACAACTGCTCAAAAGGAGGAAGCCCACGCACACAAGCATCACATGCTTATGAATGAAGAGATTAGGGACAGCACATCAATACAATGGAGGATGGGATTAGACTCAGTCCAGGATGCAATGTGTAATACTAGGTTATTTGTTCAGAATATTAGCTTCTGTCATTTTCCCAGAGAATTTGCGTAAGAGTTTAAGCCTGCCTTTGCCCACACCACATACAGGCAAAACTCCTACATCAGTTTTGAGTGTTTCTTTAAAAAATTTAAAAAACCTATCTAACCAAACAATTACGCACTCCTCCTAAGCAGTCCAAGGTGACTTTTATTTTACGCAGACTCGAGCAGTACAAGCCAAAAAACAACATTGAGTACAAACCAAAAAACAACATTTTGAGTTGAGGTAGTAACCTTTTCCTCTGTTTAGAGTAACTAGTGTCCTCCATATCTGTACCAATTCATTTTAAATGTACAATGTCACACTGCACACATTAGCTAATGATTCAGGGTGCATGTGAGGCTAATAGCCGAATAGTCATTAATTGCTTTGTCAAGTACTTAACTTGAGCATGTGACATCACTCTGAAGGCGGTAGACTCATTTGGACAAGAAGGGAGATATATGTTTATGGACGTTACTTTCCTTTAAAATACTATAGACATAGAAGATATACTTTTTTCCTCTAATGATTAGCTAGACTGCTTGTTAATACATTTTTCAATGTAGCACATTTTCTTATTTTCGCCTGAGTGGCATCAATTGGTCCTTTCTTCTTGGTTACTGGTATTTGGGCTATTACAGCCACTAGTTCTGGTTATTTTTTTTTTTAAACAATGTGAATCATAGAATCTCACTTGCGCTTTTTAAAATTTATTTGGGAAAAAAAATGAACCATGTGAAACCAGAGAGAATCTCATTGCCTTTCTCCATTCAACTTGTACAACCAAAAAATGGCTGCAAAGAATGTCTCAAAAATAAAATAAACAATTGAATGCCAATGAATGAATGAAAGAAAGTAATGCCTATATTCCTGGATGAAGTACAATTTGACTAAATTGACAAACATTTAGCGGAGGTGAGGCTTTCCTCAGTGTCATACCTATTTCTGACCTGTGTTTTAACTCCCGCCCTTAGGGACCTGCGGAAGTTCAAAGAGGCTAAGAAGCAGTTTGACAAGGTGAGTGAGGAGAAGGAGGCGGCGTTGAACAAGAACGCCCAGGCGCCTCGCAACAAGCAGCACGAGGTGGAGGAGGCCACCAACATCCTGACGGCTACGCGCAAGTGCTTCCGCCACATCGTCCTTGACTACGTCCTCCAGGTACAGACCCAGGATCAGTTTGCCTTATAAATCCTTAACTTAACCTTCTGAGGTAAGTAAACATGCTTAGACTGACCTTTTTTTTAATATCCATTTTTCAACTTCATCCTACTATGAAGTAGCAAAGACATGTTTTTCACCAAGCCCTGTCCTGGAACGCAAACCCCCAGTGTGCCAGGTTTAGTTTCAGGCCAACACCTGCAAATAGCAGATAATTGGCTGAATCCGTGTCACGTTTGTATTCAAGGGCAAAACTTAGCTTTGCACTGGAAAACAAAAACTGGGTGTTTCATATTGGACTAGTTCAGTCCCTCAGTTTCAGTCAGTTTTCTTCTGTTTGTTGTGAAATTAATACGATTCAGGTGTGACTGTGTTAGGCTGGAACAATAGAGCCCCACAGTGGAGGTGTCATAATAACCATTGGACTGTTAGCTTAAGAGGCCCATCGGACATATTCTTTGGCCACTATACCCATTTTGCCAATTGGCCTGGTTTACCACACGGAGCCCTGCTGATCCATCTGCCGACGTAACAACACGAGGGGGCCACAACAGACTTTCTTCCGTTGCGACGTCCCTCAAAGGCCCTTCTGCTAGCTTGCTAACCCCTGCTCGCTAGCTGTCTGAAGCCACTCACTGGACTCCTATGATCACTCGGCTACGAATGCCTCTCCCTAACGTCAAAATGCCTTGTCCATTGCTGTTTTGGTTAGTAATTATTCCCTTATTTCACTGTAGAGCCTCTAGCCCTGCTCAATACGCCTTCGTTAACACTTTAGTTCCACCTCCCACACATGCGGTGACATCAGCTGGTTTAAATGATAGTCTCTAGAAATATCTCTCATCTTCACTCTATGTACAGGTTTACCCCCACTGTATTCACATCCTACCATCCCTTTTTCTGTACATTATGCCTTGAATCTATTCTACCTTGCCCAGAAACCTGCTCCTTTTACTCTCTGTTCTGAACGTACTAGACGACCAGTTCTTTTAGCCTTTAGCCGTACACTTATCCTACTCCTCCTCTTTTCCTCTGGTGGTGTGGAGGTTAATCCAGGTCCTGCTGTGCCTAGCTCCACTCCCATTCCCCAGGCACTCTCATTTGTTGACTTTTGTAACCGTAAAAGCCTTGGTTTCATGCATGTTAACATTAGAAGCCTCATCCCTAAGTTAGTTTTATTCACTGCCATAGCACACTGCCAACCTGGATGTCCTAGCCGTGTCTGAATCCTGGCTTAGGAAGACCACCAAAAATCCTGAAATTTCCATCCCTAACTATAACATTTTCTGACAAGATGGAACTGCCAAAGGGGGCGGAGTTGCAATCTACTGCAGGGATAGCCTGCAGAGTTCTCTTACTATCCAGGTCTGTACCCAAACAATGAGCTTCTACTTTTAAAAATCCACCTCTCCAGAAACAAGTCTCTTACCGTTGCCGCTTGCTATAGACCACCTATAGACCACCTTCTGCCCCCAGCTGTGCCCTGGATACCATATGCGAATTGATTGCCCCCCCCCCCATCTATCTACAGAGCTCGTGCTGTTAGGTGACCTAAACTGGGACATCCTTAACACCTCGGCCATCCTACAATCTAAGCTAGGATGCCCTCAATCTCACACAAATTATCAATGACCCCACCAGGTACAACCCCAAATCCGTAAACACGGGCACCCTCATAGATATCATCCTAACCAACCTGCACTCCAAATACACCTCTGCTGTCTTCAACCAGGATCTCAGCGATCATTGCCTGCGTCTGCGGTCAAGCGACCACCCCTCATCACTGTCAAACGCTCCCTAAAACACTTCAGCGAGCAGGGCTTTCTAATCGACTTGGCCTGGGTATCCTGGAAGGATGTTGACCTCATTCCGTCAGTAGAGGATGCCTGGTTATTCTTTAAAAGTGCTTCCTCACCATTTTAAGTAAGCATGCCCCATTAAAAAACAATTGAACCAGGAACAGATATAGCTTTTGGTTCACTCCAGACCTAACACAAAAACATCCTGTGGGGTACTGCGTTAGCATCGAATAGCCCCCGCGATTTGTAACTTTTCAGGGAAGTTAGGAACCAATATACACAGGCAGTTAGGAAAGCAAAGGCTAGCTTTTTCAAACAGAAATTTGCATCCTGTAGCACAAACTCCAAAAAGTTTTGGGACACTGTAAAGTCCATGGAGAATAAGAGCAGCTTCTCAGCTTCCTACAACCACAACAACAACCACCACAGAAAGTCCATCAACCACAACTACCCCAACAACAAGAACAACAACAGAAAGTCAAAATAACCTAGATATGGCAGCTATTATTCTACTATAGCAAGAGTCTGCTTGGTTGGTTGCGGTCTCTCGTCTCTCGCTCTCTCCTCCATGTTCCTGTGTCACTTGCTCACTTCGAGTAGCCTACACACACAGCACGGACCCTGCTAGAGGGTTACCTCTCTCTCCCTCCTCTCACAGTAGCCTACACACACAGCACGGCCCCTGCTAGAGGGTTACCTCTCTCTCCCTCCTCACAGTAGCCTACCTACACAGCACGGCCCCTGCTAGAGGGTTACCTCTCTCTACCTCCTCTCACAGTAGCCTACACACACAGCACGGCCCCTGCTAGAGGGTTACCTCTCTCTCCCTCCTCACAGTAGCCTACCTACACAGCACGGCCCCTGCTAGAGGGTTACCTCTCTCTACCTCCTCTCACAGTAGCCTACACACACAGCACGGCCCCTGCTAGAGGGTTACCTCTCTCTCCCTCCTCTCACAGTAGCCTACACACACAGCACGGCCCCTGCTAGAACGTCAACTCTCTCTCCCTCCTCTCACAGTAGCCTACACACACAGCACGGACCCTGCTAGAGGGTTACCTCTCTCTCCCTCCTCTCACAGTAGCCTACACACACAGCACGGACCCTGCTAGAACGTCACCTCTCTCTCCCTCCTCTCACAGTAGCCTACACACACAGCACGGACCCTGCTAGAACGTCAACTCTCTCTCCCTCCTCTCACAGTAGCCTACACACACAGCACGGCCCCTGCTAGAGGGTTACCTCTCTCTCCCTCCTCTCACAGTAGCCTACACACACAGCACGGACCCTGCTAGAACGTCAACTCTCTCTCCCTCCTCTCACAGTAGCCTACACACACAGCACGGCCCCTGCTAGAGGGTTACCTCTCTCTCCCTCCTCACAGTAGCCTACCTACACAGCACGGCCCCTGCTAGAGGGTTACCTCTCTCCCCTCCTCTCACAGTAGCCTCACACACAGCACGGCCCTTGCTCCTCTCTCTACCTCCTCTCACAGTAGCCTACACACACAGCACGGCCCCTGCTAGAGGGTTACCTCTCTCTCCCTCCTCTCACAGTAGCCTACACACACAGCACGGCCCCTGCTAGAACGTCAACTCTCTCTCCCTCCTCTCACAGTAGCCTACACACACAGCACGGCCCCTGCTAGAGGGTTACCTCTCTCTCCCTCCTCACAGTAGCCTACCTACACAGCACGGCCCCTGCTAGAGGGTTACCTCTCTCTCCCTCCTCTCACAGTAGCCTACACACACAGCACGGCCCTTGCTAGAGGGTTACCTCTCTCTACCTCCTCTCACAGTAGCCTACACACACAGCACGGCCCCTGCTAGAGGGTTACCTCTCTCTCCCTCCTCTCACAGTAGCCTACACACACAGCACGGCCCCTGCTAGAACATCAACTCTCTCTCCCTCCTCTCACAGTAGCCTACACACACAGCACGGCCCCTGCTAGAGGGTCAACTCTCTCTCCCTCCTCTCTCTCGCGCTTTATCAGCTCCGGATGTAGCTTAATAATGGACTTTTCTGCTGTTTCTCTCCCTCGGATCGGACAGGGTCTGGGTCAAACCAGGTCTTTACGGAATGTGTCTAGTTGTCCTCGGGTCCGTTCGGAACGGGTCTCTCTTTTAAAAATGTATTTCTGCAAATCGGGTCCGTCTGGCAAAGTCCCTTGGCCCTTTCGGAACCAGTCCAACTTTTTGGAACCGCGAAGGCCTCTACTCTGTAGCATGAAAGTTAAGGCCAAAGTGTCCATGCAATGCAGACCCTGATAAAAATCCTCACACTCAGGCACATTCAGCCTATAGGTCCAACAGGGTGCTGTCCACTCACTGGACCTCTGTCTTTCTGTCGTCCCATAGATGGTTATAGTGTTTAGGGCTGTCACATTTAGTCTTTACAGTACACATGGCTTTTATAGTACACAAGGTATATTTCCCTGATAGCTTAGCTGACCTTTCACAATGGAGAGAACAGTCGTGTATCACCGGAATACAGCCCTGCCTGCTCCTGGGCGGCTGCTCCTGGGCGGCTGCTCCTGGGCGGCTGCTCCTTGGGCGGCTGCTCCTTGGGCGGCTGCTCCTTGGGCGGCTGCTCCTTGGGCGGCTGCTCCTTGGGCGGCTGTAGTGATGATTCATGGACAATGTCGGCTGATAAGGGGACCAGCCGTAGCCATAATGTGCGGCCCAAATTACACCTTATTCTTAATTTTAGTGGACTGCTTTTGGACTAGGGCCCATAGGACTCTGGTCAAAAGTAGTGCGCTATATAGGGAATAGGGTGCCATAAGACTCTGGGCTAAAGTAGTGCACTATATAGGGAATAGGGTGCCGTTTGTGACGAAGACTGTGTTGCTGTGAATGGGGAAGTGGACTGTTTTCTAGTGCATACGTTTCACAATGAGGGCATTTTTCTGTTTTCAAGGGCTGATTGATAAATTATCTGTCTCTCTCGTCCCTAAATGGGGTAGTGTGGTGTTTAGCTTTTCTACTATTAAGCGCCGATAACCTATAGCCCATGCCTTGAAATCACCGCTGATAAAAACTATTTAAAAGGGGGCATTCCACCTAAGTTGTACATTTTTGAATGTGTTCTGTACGAGTGAGTTGTTCGTGTCGACGACCCCCTTTTAACAGCTGTACTGGAATATTAAGACCTTTTCCAGTTGACTCTGTGCTTTACGTCGCTCAATATCCTCTCAACTGCCCCGTGGGTAAACAACCAGCGCCCTAGAACCTTCCGCGGGTCTTTAATCCTTCAGCAGATATCAAGGAGATATGAAAGATGGTAGAGGCAACATGGTGATAGCCCTCCAACTCTCCCGTCCTTTGTCGCTTGCGTCCCCCGATCAAATATCTACATGCACTACATCATGAATTTGTCCGCGTTGGCCCAGATTAAGAAAAGCCCCCGTTTCTTTTATAGCTCCTAGGTCATAGCAGTTTGAAATGAACCTGATTTGAGTGGCAGACTGCAACAGGCTTGTGTGTGTGTGCGTGTGTGTGACGTTAATTAACTCTGTCTAAAGGGTAAACCCGATAGGTCATAGCAGTTTGTGTACAGTGCAGCTGGGCGTATGAGATCACAGGACACATCCTGACTGCAGCTCTCTGCTAGAGGGAGGAGGGGCTCCCCCTGATGTCAAAGAGAGGGATAGCCATCTATTCAATCCAGAGTGGCATAATTCTTGCTAATTATATGCTAGTCATGATGCCCGTTTTAATGGGGACCAATTAATTTGAAATACATTTAAAGTTGACTGGTTGGAACTAGGAAGTGTTTTTGATTCCATAATTTCACTAGTACAGTGCTCTCTCTAGCTTTCTCATAGACATAATCTAACCCTGAACTTTCCTCCCCCCCCCACACACAGATCAATGTACTACAGTCCAAGAGAAGATCGGAAATTCTCAAATCGGTAAATATTGTTTTCCAGAGGACTTCCTCATATAAACCTAAGTACCAGTATGTTGATCCTACATCTCTTGCCTCATATCCGACATCTCTGATTGGTCCGTTTCTCTCCGCAGATGCTGTCCTTCATGTATGCCCACCTGACCTTCTTCCATCAGGGTTACGACCTTTTCAGTGAACTGCAACCGCTGATGAAACAACTGGGGGGACAGGTAGGCCTTTACCCTCTTGTCTCCCGTTGTACTGTAGCTACAGCTGGCCACAGCCCTGGGCCTCTCATGTCTTATCATAGCCCTGAACTATCTCACCTGATTCACCTAGTCGGTCTTTATGATTAGTCAACATGTTGAATCAGGTGTGCTTGATCTGGATTATATCAAATGCATGTAACGTCAGGGCGCCCCCCGAGGAGAGGTTTGAGAACCTCTGTCATGGGCAGGGCGCCCCCCGAGGAGAGGTTTGAGAACCTCTGTCATGGGCAGGGCGCCCTCCGAGGAGAGGTTTGAGAACCTCGGTCATGGGCAGGGCGCCCTCCGAGGAGAGGTTTGAGAACCTCGGTCATGGGCAGGGCGCCCTCCGAGGAGAGGTTTGAGAACCTCGGTCATGGGCAGGGCGCCCTCCGAGGAGAGGTTTGAGAACCTCGGTCATGGGCAGGGCGCCCTCCGAGGAGAGGTTTGAGAACCTCTGTCATGGGCAGGGCGCCCTCCGAGGAGAGGTTTGAGAACCTCGGTCATGGGCAGGGCGCCCTCCGAGGAGAGGTTTGAGAACCTCTGTCATGGGCAGGGCGCCCTCCGAGGAGAGGTTTGAGAACCTCTGTCATGGGCAGGGCGCCCTCCGAGGAGAGGTTTGAGAACCTCTGTCATGGGCAGGGCGCCCTCCGAGGAGAGGTTTGAGAACCTCGGTCATGGGCAGGGCGCCCTCCGAGGAGAGGTTTGAGAACCTCGGTCATGGCATTGCTCTCGGTACAGAATGGTGTTGCCATGATGGAAGTCAACGCTTGGCCTCCCTGCTTCGGAGTTGAGCTGAAAACAAATTGCTTCTGCCTATAAACAGTTCTCTGTTCTGGGTTCACAAATGTGCCCTAGTTGTGGCACTAGGCAGGGTCTTTGGCCAGAAATAATGCACTTTCGTGTGTGTGTTTGCCGTGGTCACTGGTCAGATAAACCAGCAGATTTCTTCCTTGCCAGGGGAGGTTTAAACGGAAAATGTGACCGAGCTCTTCCTGCTGCTGTTTCTCCTGCTGCTGTTCCTCCTGCTGCTGTTTCTCCTGCTGCTGTTTCTCCTGCTGCTGTTTCTCCTGCTGCTGTTTCTCCTGCTGCTGTTTCTCCTGCTGCTGTTTCTCCTGCTGCTGTTTCTCCTGCTGCTGTTTCTCCTGCTGCTGTTTCTCCTGCTGCTGTTTCTCCTGCTGCTGTTTCTCCTGCTGCTGTTTCTCCTGCTGCTGTTTCTCCTGCTGCTGTTTCTCCTGCTGCTGATCCTCCTGCTGCTGTTCTCCTGCTGCTGTTTCTCCTGCTGCTGATCCTCCTGCTGCTGTTCCTCCTGCTGCTGTTCCTCCTGCTGCGATTATTATTATCTTGGTAGAGCAGAGTGGAAATGAGGAAGCTGGATGAGGAATGGTTATTTGTGGTTCATTGGAACTCTAAGCCTAAGTAATAAGTTTCCTCTGTCATCGGGTAGTGTTTTCCTCTCTGTGAGATGAGTTATCCTAGCTGCTGATTTTAGATTCACAAGAGGAGACTAGAATTACACTGATGTAGGAAACAAGCTCTGGTGTCATCCAGTGACCTAATTAAACAGTCGATAAGTTACTCAATCTGAAGTTGTTTTAATGTAGTGGATGTGGCGCTAACCACGAAGGAGAGAATAAATCTCCCCACGATCCAATTTCACACATGATAACGCATCAATGGTGGCATCCATTTTGTTCAAGGAGGAGAGCTCATCTCTTAGAGGAGCAGCTGTTTATCCACGGTACATCGACATGTCTATGGGCTACATTGAAAAGGAGCAAGCAGACTATCCTCTAGCTACATCAAAGGGCTGTTCAAGATAGTTTAGTAGCCTAGTTTGGGGTCTCTGGTTGCTATTTTTCAGTTTCCCCTACAGACAGACTTAATATCCAAAATACTTGCTAATCTAAAGTGTCTTCCTCGTCTCACCTCCTTCATCTGCACTGTTCTGAAAACACTAGATCCCCTATACCCGACTGGTGGGGTCAGTACGGGCCACAGGTCTTGACTACAAAATCACACACCAGAAAATATATATTTATTATAATTTTTGGGGGTGGAACTGTCAGGCTTCGACTCCTGGTATCATAAAAACACACGTCATGGAAAATGTGTTGAATTGCAGGAAATGAGCTTTAAAGTAGCGTTTTCTCTCCGTCAACAAGAGGGGCGTGAACAGTTTGTGGTTGCGAGGTGGGGGGTTTGTTACTATGCCGATTTAAATGACAATATACATATGAACCTTTGCCACCTAGGACATTTGTGTGCCCACTGGACCTTCTCAGACAGTACTTCAGTACCCTAGCACTTCTCAGACAGTACTTCGGTACCCTAGCACTTCTCAGACAGTACTTCGGCACCCTAGCACTTCTCAGACAGTACTTCGGCACCCTAGCACTTCTCAGACAGTACTTCGGAACCCTAGCACTTCTCAGACAGTACTTCGGCACCCTAGCACTTCTCAGACAGTACTTCGGCACCCTAGCACTTCTCAGACAGTACTTCGGCACCCTAGCACTTCTCAGACAGTACTTCGGCACCCTAGCACTTCTCAGACAGTGGCATTAAAGCAATATTGCAGAAGCCTACTGGGGATTGTGGGGAACAGCGCTGGACCGTGTTCATTAGGCACCAGATGTAAGAACGGGAGGGACTTCCTGGACTTGTCCAATCAGATAGTCATATTTGATTATTGCCCAATGAACACAACCCTGTTGAGGTGAAGGAAGCCTCTTTAAGACTACTGGTATGGGCACGAGGTATTTGTAGGCTTAAGGTGATCAAAACCATGCAACCTACTTTTAATTTGACCTTTTATTTAACTAGGCAAGTCAGTTAATAACAAATTCTTATTTTCAATCATGGCCTAGGAACAGTGGGTTAACTGCCTTGTTCAGGGGCAGAACGATAGATTTGTACCTTGTCAGCTCGGGGATTTGAACTTGCAACCTTCCGGTTACTAGTCCAACACTCTAACCACTAGGCTACCCTGCCGCCCCACATTTACTCACACACTTAATGGTTTCACACACTCTGCTGTGTTTCAGCTGGACCTGCTGGTGGTGGATGCAGCCAAAGAGAAGAGGGACATGGAGCAGAAACACTCCACCATTCAACAGAAGGTACAACCCCGTCCCCGTCCCTAGCCTTGGACAGCTCTATGAGCCTCTAGAGTGGTGATCTGGGAGAGGAGATCTCTCAGCGATTTTAAAAAGCCTTTCTTATTATATTCCTACCCTTTTCTATTAGGACCAGCCCTGAAACACTGCTGCGATTTTCAAAAATACCCCCCCCCCCAGACATAGAAAAATACAGTATGTATTGTTATGAATGGAGCCATTATTAACTATCTACGTCATTGGAGAGGCTTGGGTAATGGCATCTCATTGGACAGGCTTGGGTAATGGCATCTCATTGGACAGGCTTGGGTAATGGCATCTCATTGGACAGGCTTGGGTAATGGCATCTCATTGGACAGGCTTGGGTAATGGCATCTCATTGGACAGGCTTGGGTAATGGCATCTCACAGGCTACGTCCTAAAATGGCGTTCTGGTAAAAAGTGGTGCTCTACATAGTGAATAAGATGCCATTTGGTACACAACGTTAGGGTGATCTCATACAGTCACACAACTTACATTATTCAAGTGGGTCGGATGCCCCGGAGGGCTCACTTAACAACGGGTACGTTTCACCACCACCATCACCATCACAGCCCTCTAATGCCACCGTGTTGGGTGGTAGATGTCATCTAGGCCTAAGTCACCAACTAAATCCCCAGAAAAATTCCCATTTAAAATGTGTGCATGCGAAAGAGACCTTGGTCTCAATGGAACTCCCCGTTAAAGGTAAAAATAAATCAAATTCCTTTTGTATTGGTAGTTAATTTAAGTCCAAGACACTTGGGACAAGTCTAACTGAAACCTGTTTTTGTACATTTGGTGAGTTTTAAGTGCGTCTGTGTGTTTCTGCCTGGCCTCGTAATGTAGTCTGCGTCTTCAAGGAAATGTCTTTCTCGCTCCCTTTTTTAGTGTGTGTGTGTGTGCACACGTGGTGAGCAGCAGCTGGCTCTCCAGCCTAAGCACCATTTCCAGCCAGGACCTCTCTCATAGGTGGCCCGTGCCAACTTCTGCTCGTCCTTGAGCTCATTGCTTCCCAGCGCCCTCACTCTCCAACCCCCTTTCAGTAGAATGCTATTTTTATATTGTCTCGCTCCTCCATCTCCCTCTGCCTCGGTACTTCATTCCCTCTTTCCCTCTCTCGCTGCCTCTTTCATACACTCCCTCTTTCCCTCTCTCTCTGCCTTTCTCCTAACTCCTTCTCGTCCTTCCCCTCCCGCTCTTTCTGCCAGTATGTATAAGCAGTTCTAATCTCTCCTCTTTCTTCCTCCTCCACTCTCTACTCTTTCCCAGGCTGCTCTGCAGGTAAGCCTTTTCCCCTGCCCATTTTTGTCTCTGTCCTGTTTCTGTGCTGTCTCCTGTTCTTTCTGCATGTTGACTGCCCCTGACAGGGATTTAGTAGACTGCTAGAGCAAAACCTACCCAGTCATTCATGTAGACAGACTAGGGTAGTCACCATGATGTATTATTGACAAATGCCTGACGTGACCGGGTTAATTACATGCCTGACGTGCTCTGTGTCGTGTGTATCCGTTGAAGTCCATGCATGCCGACTGTGGTAAATGCCAATCATTCATTCACCTTGTGTATTGTTGATACAGCATATTCTTTAACTCTCTGGTCATTAAAGCCTTGCTGCAAAGGGAATGGAAGAGAGATTTTGTTAGGTTGATAAATCTCCAACGATAAGCTAAATGCTATAGGTGCTATAGCTATTGACATTCACCTTGCCTAGACTCATGTGCATTTAATTTTCATGAGTGTGTTTTAGTACGTCTTTATATCTATCTACCTGTGTGAATTACTAATTGCCAGAGGGCACCATCGTGTCACAAAGAACCTCATTGGACGAAGGGGGCTTGAAGTTTGTTCATGCTGCAGAAAAACATGTCTGTTCACAGGCGTACAGTACAGAGGGAGGAGTCGGCTCCATGGCTCTCAAACAGAAGCTGTATAAATGTTTCATGCCGGAGCTACTCTGCATGGAGTTGTGTTGGTTATTCTAACCCCATAGCACCAGCCAGCATCGACTTACACACACACACTCACATCCCATCGACCTACACACACACTCTCTCACATCCCATCGACTTACACACACACACTCACATCCCATCGACCTACACACACACTCTCTCACATCCCATCGACCTACACACACACTGTCACATCCCATCGACCTACACACACACACTCTCTCACATCCCATCGACACACACACTCACATCCCATTGACCTTCGCAAACTGATGGGGCCTTAGCGGAAGGGGGAGGGGCCAAGCTCAGCCAGTAGCGGTGACAAGTGTTGATGACTGACACACACAGAGGGAAGGGAGGGAGGTTTTGTTGTGGGAGAGGCAGCTAACCTGCGACTGTGACGGGGCTGTCACTAGAGATGCTGCGATGGGATAGGTGAAGGTAGATGACGCTAGCTAACCATCGTCACGGTAACTGGGACACACACTAACCTGTCACAGACATGGAGATGGAGATTTTCAGCAGGTTCCACTATGTGTGGTATCTGGTGAGAGCGCTGGAGGAATAGGGCAAAACGTGTGTTTTCTTTTCAGCTTGACATGGCTCTGTGCTATGGGCATTCTCTGTGTGGTTAACAATCTCCATCTTGTATGTCAGAGAAACAAGTGTGCTCTTTTTTTTTCTTTTTTTCAGTTTCTGTTTTTCTCAGCCTTTCTTGTTCTTCCGTTGTGAGTCTTTTAGGGGACAGAGGTTGATGGCCACAGCTTTTGCGCGTGGAGGTCCTCTGTACGTAATCGTTCATTTTAATTTGATATTTATCATTGACCCCCCACCCCCCACCCAACCCCACCTCTCCTGCCTGCACAACCGGAGTGATGACTGATTTGCATTGTCATGCTGTACATTAATGATTTTTGCAGAGGCGTGTTTTTTTCCCCTCATTCTAATGTATGGCTCCAATTGTTTTCCTCCTCACTACAAAGCATTAGCCTGGTCCCTGATTAGTTTTGGCTGCCATTCCAACTCCTTGTCACTCATTGTCCAGTTGGCAAGGCCGGTTGCTGTCATTACTTAGGTCCCGTTTTGAAACATTTACTTCCTCTTCTCCTTGAAGCAATACCTGATTGAACATCTATGGGAAGCTATGTGGTACAACCCTGCCTTCACCTTCCAATCCTGTTAGATTGCTGATTACTTCAAGGTAGGAGAGAAGGATAAAAAATAAATATAAACTTTTAAAGCAGGGCGATGGTTTGCCCACACAATCGATTATTGCCTTGGTCCTTGCTGATTGGCCGCTGTGCTGTATGGCTTTGTGTTTGGGTCTTACAGACAGGCTCCAGTTGTAGTAGTGTCTTCAGAGGGATGGCATGTTTTCACCGCTTCCCAAAATGAACAACTATTTCATTCCTCCAGGGTACATGCTGGGACACAGCCCCTGAATAATACATACAGCCCAAAAAGACTTAAGAGTCTGACTAGGTTACACACTAGTGAGACTACACTGTACAACGAGGCTACACACTAGTGAGACTACACTGTACAACCAGGCTATACTGTACAACCAGGCTACACACTAGTGAGACTACACTGTACAACAAGGCTATACTGTACACCGAGCTACACTGTACAACCAGGTTACACACTAGTGAGACTACACTGTACAACGAGGCTATACTGTACAGCGAGGCTACACACTAGTGAGACTACACTGTACAACGAGGCTATACTGTACAACGAGACTACACACTAGTGAGACTACACTGTACAACGAGGCTATACTGTACAACGAGGCTACACACTAGTGAGGCTACACTGTACAACAAGGCTACACACTAGTGAGGCTACACTGTACAACGAGGCTACACTGTACAACGAGGCTACACACTAGTGAGGCTACACTGTACAATGAGGCTACACTGTACAACGAGGCTACACATTAGTGAGGCTATACTGTACACCGAGGCTACACACTAGTGAGGCTATACTGTACAACCAGGCTACACACTAGTGAGGCTACACTGTACAACCAGGCTACACACTAGTGAGGCTACACTGTACAACGAGGCTACACACTAGTGAGACTACACTGTACAACGAGGCTACACACCAGTGAGGCTATACTGTACAACGAGGCTACACACTAGTGAGGCTACACTGTACAACGAGGCTACACACTAGTGAGGCTATACTGTACAACCAGGCTACACACTAGTGAGGCTATACTGTTCAACCAGGCTACACACCAGTGAGGCTACACTGTACAACGAGGCTACGCTGTACAACGAGGCTACACACTAGTGAAGTTATACTGTACAACCAGGCTACACACTAGTGAGGCTACACTGTACAACGAGGCTACACTGTACAACGAGGCTACACATTAGTGAGGCTATACTGTACAACGAGGCTACACATTAGTGAGGCTATACTGTACAACCAGGCTACACACTAGTGAGGCTACACTGTACAACGAGATTACACACTAGTGAGGCTACACTGTACAACAAGGCTATACTGTCCAACGAGGCTACACACTAGTGAGGCTATACTGTACAACCAGGCTACACACTAGTGAGGCTACACTGTACAACGAGGCTACACTGTACAACGAGGCTACACACTAGTGAGGTTATACTGTACAACCAGGCTACACACTAGTGAGGCTACACTGTACAACGAGGCTATACTGTACAGCGAGGCTACACACTAGTGAGACTACACTGTACAACGAGGCTATACTGTACAACGAGACTACACACTAGTGAGCCTACACTGTACAACGAGGCTATACTGTACAACGAGGCTACACACTAGTGAGGCTACACTGTACAACAAGGCTACACTGTACAACAAGGCTACACTGTACAACGAGGCTACACACTAGTGAGGCTACTCTGTACAACGAGGCTACACTGTACAACGAGACTACACATTAGTGAGGCTATACTGTACACCGAGGCTACACACTAGTGAGGCTATACTGTACAACCAGGCTACACACTAGTGAGGCTACACTGTACAACCAGGCTACACACTAGTGAGGCTACACTGTACAACGAGGCTACACACTAGTGAGGCTACACTGTACAACGAGGCTACACACCAGTGAGGCTATACTGTACAACGAGGCTACACACTAGTGAGGCTACACTGTACAACGAGGCTACACACTAGTGAGGCTATACTGTACAACCAGGCTACACACTAGTGAGGCTATACTGTTCAACCAGGCTACACACTAGTGAGGCTACACTGTACAACGAGGCTACGCTGTACAACGAGGCTACACACTAGTGAAGTTATACTGTACAACCAGGCTACACACTAGTGAGGCTACACTGTACAACGAGGCTACACTGTACAACGAGGCTACACATTAGTGAGGCTATACTGTACAACGAGGCTACACATTAGTGAGGCTATACTGTACAACCAGGCTACACACTAGTGAGGCTATACTGTACAACCAGGCTACACACTAGTGAGGCTACACTGTACAACGAGATTACACACTAGTGAGGCTACACTGTACAACAAGGCTATACTGTCCAACGAGGCTACACACTAGTGAGGCTATACTGTACAACCAGGCTACACACTAGTGAGGCTACACTGTACAACGAGGCTACACTGTACAACGAGGCTACACTGTACAACGAGGCTACACACTAGTGAGGCTACACTGTACAACCAGGCTACACACTAGTGAGGCTACACTGTACAACGAGGCTACACTGTACAACGAGGCTACACATTAGTGAGGCTATACTGTACAACCAGGCTACACATTAGTGAGGCTATACTGTACAACCAGGCTACACATTAGTGAGGCTATACTGTACAACCAGGCTACACACTAGTGAGGCTACACTGTACAACGAGGCTACACTGTACAACGAGGCTACATACTAGTGAGGCTATACTGTACAACAAGGCTACACATTAGTGAGGCTACACTGTACAATCAGGCTACACACCAGTGAGGCTATACTGTACAACCAGGCTACACACTAGTGAGGCTATACTGTACAACCAGGCTACACACTAGTGAGGCTATACTGTACAACCAGGCTACACACTAGTGAGGCTACACTGTACAATCAGGCTACACACCAGCGAAGCTATACTGTACAACCAGGCTACACACTAGTGAGGCTATACTGTACAACCAGGCTACACACTAGTGAGGCTACACTGTACAATCAGGCTACACACCAGTGAGGCTATACTGTACAACCAGGCTACACACTAGTGAGGCTATACTGTACAACCAGGCTACACACTAGTGAGGCTACACTGTACAATCAGGCTACACACCAGTGAGGCTATACTGTACAACCAGGCTACACACCAGTGAGGCTATACTGTACAACCAGGCTAAACACCAGTGAGGCTATACTGTACAACCAGGCTACACACTAGTGAGGCTACACTGTACAATCAGGCTACACACTAGTGAGGCTATACTGTACAATCAGGCTACACACCAGTGAGGCTATACTGTACAACCAGGCTACACACCAGTGAGGCTATACTGTACAACCAGGCTACACACCAGTGAGGCTATACTGTACAACCAGGCTACACACTAGTGAGGCTACACTGTACAATCAGGCTACACACCAGTGAGGCTATACTGTACAACCAGGCTACACACTAGTGAGGCTACACTGTACAATCAAATCTCGTTTTATTTGTCACATGTGCCGAATACAACAGGTGTAGTGGACCTTACAGTGAAATGCTTTACAGGATACAACAAGGCAACACTGTAAAATGAGGCCTTAGTTACTCTAAGTAGACTGTGCACACTAGGGGGTAAATCATCTCCTCTTCCTCAGGTGTCTTTCAGTTGTGGAGGACGACATGTTTACTGTTGCCTTGTTTGATCATGGTTAGTGATAAACCCAGCTGTCATATGAGACAGGATTTCCTCACCAAACTCTCTCTCAAGACTGATTGGAGAGGGTGTGAGGAAGGCTCTGTCCTTTTTGTCTTTGTCTTATTTAGAGTTGTTATTGTCACGGTGGAGGGCTGAAACATAATTATTTCCCCCCATGATGAAATGGGAGGGGGGGGCTATGGTCTGGGGGACTATGGTCTGGATCTATCTCAGTTCGTATGGCAGTCACACGCAATATCTCACACCACTGGCCCGACGACTGACCCGTCCTGCTCACCACTGGCCCGACGACTGACCCATCCTGCTCACCACTGACCCGTCTTGCTCACCACTGACCCGACGACTGACCCGTCTTGCTCACCACTCGCCCGACGATTGACCCGTCTTGCTCACCACTCGCCCGACGATTGACCAGTCTTGCTCACCACTCGCCCGACGATTGACCCGTCCTGCTCACCACTGGCCCGACGACTGACCCGTCTTGCTCACCACTGACCCGACGACTGACCCGTCCTGCTCACCACTGGCCCGACGACTGACCCGTCTGGCTATGGAGATCCGGGGGGAATCTGTTTTTATTTTATTATTTTAAAACCGTGATGATATTTAGTGGTAGTAAGAGTTGTGGTGCATTTAGTAGTTACCCTCTCTTGGATTGAAGGGGTTCATTTAGTAGTTACCCTCTCTTGGATTGAAGGGGTTCATTTAGTAGTTCCCATCTCTTGGATTGAAGGGGTTCATTTAGTAGTTCCCCTCTCTTTGATTGAAGGGGTTCATTTAGTAGTTACCCTCTCTTGGATTGAAGGGGTTCATTTAGTAGTTACCCTCTCTTGGATTGAAGGGGTGCATTTAGTAGTTACCCTCTCTTGGATTGAAGGGGTGCATTTAGTAGTTACCCTCTCTTGGATTGAAGGGGTTCATTTAGTAGTTACCCTCTCTTGGATTGAAGGGGTGCATTTAGTAGTTACCCTCTCTTTGATTGAAGGGGTTCATTTAGTAGTTCCCCTCTCTTGGATTGAAGGGGTTCATTTAGTAGTTACCCTCTCTTTGATTGAAGGGGTTCATTTAGTAGTTCCCCTCTCTTTGATTGAAGGGGTTCATTTAGTAGTTACCCTCTCTTGGATTGAAGGGGTTCATTTAGTAGTTACCCTCTCTTGGATTGAAGGGGTTCATTTAGTAGTTACCCTCTCTTGGATTGAAGGGGTTCATTTAGTAGTTACCCTCTCTTGGATTGAAGGGGTTCATTTAGTAGTTACCCTCTCTTGGATTGAAGGGGTTCATTTAGTAGTTACCCTCTCTTGGATTGAAGGGGTTCATTTAGTAGTTACCCTCTCTTGGATTGAAGGGGTTCATTTAGTAGTTACCCTCTCTTGGATTGAAGGGGTTCATTTAGTAGTTACCCTCTCTTGGATTGAAGGGGTTCATTTAGTAGTTACCCTCTCTTGGATTGAAGGGGTTCATTTAGTAGTTCCCCTCTCTTGGATTGACACAGTTGGGCATCTTTGTACAGACAGTTTCCGTTCCCCCTCCATTTGTCTGCCTGCCATTTCCCCCCCCCCCCCAATCCAAAAATAACCTCTGTTGTCCTACAGTATAAGTGTGTGTGTCAAACCAGGGGATTGCTAGGCTGAGGTGTTTAGCTCCAGGCCCCTTTGCTCAGGTTACAGTGCAGAGTGCAATCTGGTCGTGAGGACCCCCCACCACCACCCCGTTAGCTGTATGTAGAGGCCGAAGGTTTGATGTTGAAGCACAACACAGTGGTCAAACTCCTGTTACACACTGATCAACCAACGGCGTCTTGCAGACAGATGCAGACCTTACTCTGGAGCGATTGGGACGACCATAGGCCAGTGGAACCAAGATCTGACAGTATGGTTTTGTGTTGCCGGGGGCAGATTTGACCGTGCCACTCTAAGGACATGTTGTGTGCTAGTAGTCATTTGGAACTGAGAGGATTACTGCCATCGTTTTATACTTGTTTATGTTTATTATCCTACAATTAATGTCTTATCTTTCCTATCACAGATAGAATTTGACTTGCCTTTTTAAAAAACAAACAGAAAACAAATGATCTGTTTTTATTAAATCCTATCGTTTGTCTTCAAACTCTTAACGACAAGTTCAGCAGCACTTTGAACAGTGAATTCATAGAAGTTTTAATCGCCCCCATTCCCACCCTCTGACTGCATGGTGTCCAGTGTCCCAGAGGCTTAGGAAACTGTGGCAGGCTGGAGGGGGAGGGCTATCTCATGACAGTGGTGGTCGGTTGGTCAAGTTACAGGGGTGACGGTGGCTCTTTCAGAGAGAAGGCATCTCTGCCCCAGACCACATGTGTTAAAGGATCGAGTCAGCTTACTGTCACAGGATGAGGACCGATGCAACAGAACTAGAATGAGTAGAATGGGCGTCCCCATTCAAGTTTTTTAATTTTTTAATTTTACCTTTATTTTTCTAGGCAAGTCAGTTAAGAACAAATTCTTATTTACAATGACAGCCTAGGAACAGTGGGTTAACTGCCTGTTCAGGGGCAGAACGACAGATTTGTACCTTGTCAGCTTGGGGATTCGAACCTGCAACCTTTCGGTTACTAGTCCAACGCTCTAACCGCTAGGCTACCCTTAATGACGCTATAATGGGTGGATTGGCAGCTGTTTTAAGAGTCTATTTCTATGGTCACTGCTACGTCCGCCTGGATCTCTCTTGGGCCTTGGATCTCTCTTGGGCCTTGGATCTCTCTTGGGCCTTGGATCTCTCTTGGGCCTTGGATCTCTCTTGGGCCTTGGATCTCTCTTGGGCCTTGGATCTCTCTTGGGCCCTGGATCTCTCTTGGGCCCTGGATCTCTCTTGGGCCTTGGATCTCTCTTGGGCCTTGGATCTCTCTTGGGCCTTGGATCTCTCTTGGGCCTTGGATCTCTCTTGGGCCTTGGATCTCTAGAACATTTCTATTTCAAAGGACCGGGCATGCTCAGTAGGCACTAAATAGGAAAATGTCTAGTTTGTGTGAGACTACCTCACCCGTTTACGAAAACGCATTCTCGCTGTTTTAATTTTGATCAAACTCAAATATTGAACCAACATCTTTTCAAAGTACCCTGCTCTTCCTCTCCAAACTCCATAGAAATACAATTTAATGTGAGTTGTATAATTAGCCATGACTTTTATAGAAACCCATTGCTTTTGTTTTTGTGTTTGCTACCTACTGAATTGTCCTTTTTTGTAAGGTCAACAGGGTTGTTCATTAATGCCCACCGTAGAAAAACGTTGTGCAACGGAAAACGAAAGCAGGCTTTTCTTATTGGACAAGTTTTGTGGTTTTCTTCCTTTTCATGCCTAGTGAACATGACCCCAAAATGTGTTGCTCAATGGTGCTGAGTCGCTCTTCACCTGGACGCTCACAGTGAATCGGGATCAGACTGTTTTGCCCGCCTTACTGACTGAACGTGTCTGTACGCCACAAGCCTGTTTGTGTGCTGTGTATTCTGTGTAAAACCAAGTGCTACCAACACCAAATGCCATTGTCCATTCAAATGTCTATTTTTCTCCCTCCCTTTCTCCCTCTGTGTTCTCCTACCTCTGCTCTCTCTCCCTCTCTGTGTTCTCCTACCTCTGCTCTCTCTCCCTCTCTGTGTTCTCCTACCTCTGCTCTCTCTCCCTCTCTGTGTTCTCCTACCTCTGCTCTCTCTCCCTCTCTGTGTTCTCCTACCTCTGCTCTCTCTCCCTCTCTGTGTTCTCCTACCTCTGCTCTCTCTCCCTCTCTGTGTTCTCCTACCTCTGCTCTCTCTCCCTCTCTGTGTTCTCCTACCTCTGCTCTCTCTTTCAGGACTTCTCGAATGACGACACCAAGCTGGAGTACAATGTGGACGCAGACAATGGCATTGCGATGGAGGGCTACCTGTTTAAGAGGGCCAGCAACGCCTTCAAAACATGGAACAGGTTAGCTAGAGGACATGATGCAAATCTCTCTCCTTCTCCCCCGCCTCCCCTTCTCTCTCCTTCTCCCCCTGTTCCCCCTGTTCCCCTGTTCCTCCTGTTCCCCCTGTTCCTCCTTCTCCCCCTGTTCCTCCTTCTCCCCCTGTTCCTCCTTCTCCCCCTGTTCCTCCTCCTCCCCCTGTTCCTCCTCCTCCCCCTGTTCCTCCTCCTCCCCCTGTTCCTCCTTCTCCCCCTGTTCCTCCTCCTCCCCCTGTTCCCCCTTCTCTCTCCCCCTCCCCCTGTTCCTCCTTCTCCCCCTGTTCCCCCTTCTCTCTCCCCCTCCCCCTGTTCCTCCTTCTCCCCCTGTTCCTCCTTCTCCCCCTGTTCCTCCTTCTCCCCTGTTCCTCCTTCTCTCTCCCCCTCCCCCTGTTGCTCCTTCTCTCTCACCCTCCCCCTGTTCCCCCTTCTCTCTCCTCCTCCCCTGTTCCTCCTCCTCCCCCTGTTGCTCCTTCTCTCTCCCCCTCACCCTGTTGCTCCTTCTCTCTCCCCCCTCACCCTGTTGCTCCTTCTCTCTCCCCTCCCCCTGTTGCTCCTTCTCTCTCCCCCCCCCTGTTGCTCCTTCTCTCTCCGCCTCCCCTGTTCCTCCTTCTCTCTCCTCCTCCCCTGTTCCCCCTTCTCTCTCCTCCTCCCCCTGTTCCCCCTTCTCTCTCCTCCTCCCCTGTTCCCCCTTCTCTCTCCTCCTCCCCTGTTCCCCCTTCTCTCTCCTCCTCCCCCTGTTCCCCCTTCTCTCCCTCCTCCCCCTGTTCCCCCTTCTCTCTCCCCCTCCCCCTGTTCCTCCTTCTCCCCTGTTCCCCTTCTCTCTCCTTCTCCCCTGTTCCCCTTCTCTCTCCTTCTCCCCTGTTCCCCTTCTCTCTCCCTCCCCTGTTCCTCCTTCTCCCCCTGTTCCTCCTTCTCCCCCTGTTCCTCCCCCTGTTCCCCCTCTCTCTCCCCCTCCCCCTGTTCCTCCCCCTGTTCCCCCTTCTCTCCCCCCTCCCCTGTTCCTCCTTCTCCCCCTGTTCCTCCTTCTCTCCCCCCTCCCCTGTTCCTCCTTCTCCCCTGTTCCTCCTTCTCTCTCCCCTCCCCCTGTTCCCCCTTCTCTCTCCCCCTCCCCCTGTTGCTCCTTCTCTCTCCCCCTCCCCTGTTCCCCCTTCTCTCTCCTCCTCCCCCTGTTCCTCCTCCTCCCCCTGTTCCCCCTTCTCTCTCCCCCTCCCCTGTTCCTCCTTCTCCCCCTGTTCCCCTTCTCTCTCCTCTCCCCTGTTCCCCTTCTCTCTCCTTCTCCCCCTGTTCCTCCTTCTCTCTCCCCTCCCCCTGTTCCCCCTTCTCTCTCCCCCTCTCCCTGTTCCTCCTTCTCCCCTGTTCCTCCCCCTCCCCTGTTCCTCCTTCTCCCCCTGTTCCTCCTTCTCCCCCTGTTCCTCCTTCTCCCCCTGTTCCTCCTCCTCCCCTGTTCCCCCTTCTCTCTCCCCCTGTTCCCCTTCTCTCTCCCTCTCCCCCTGTTCCTCCTCCTCTCTCCCTCTCCCCCTGTTCCTCCTTCTCCCCCTGTTCCCCTTTCTCTCTCCCCCTCCCCCTGTTCCTCCCCCTGTTCCTGTTCCTCCTTCTCCCCTGTTCCTCCCCCTGTTCCTGTTCCTCCTTCTCCCCTGTTCCCCCTTCTCCCCCTGTTCCTCCTTCTCTCTCCCCCTCCCCCTGTTCCTCCTTCTCTCTCCCCTCCCCCTATTCCCCCTTCTCTCTCCCCCTCCCCTGTTCCTCCTTCTCCCCTGTTCCCCCTTCTCTCCCCCCTGTTCCTCCTTCTCCCCCTGTTCCTCCTTCTCCCCCTGTTCCTCCTTCTCCCCCTGTTCCTCCTTCTCTCTCCTCCTCCCCCTGTTCCCCCTTCTCTCTCCCCCTCCCCCTGTTCCTCCTTCTCTCTCCCCCTCCCCTGTTGCTCCTTCTCTCCCCCTCCCCTGTTCCCCCTTCTCTCTCCTCCTCCCCCTGTTCCTCCTCCTCCCCCTGTTGCTCCTTCTCTCTCCCCCCTCACCCTGTTGCTCCTTCTCTCTCCCCCTCCCCTGTTGCTCCTTCTCTCCCCCCTCCCCTGTTGCTCCTTCTCTCTCCTCCTCCCCCTGTTCCCCTTCTCTCTCCTCCTCCCCCTGGTCCCCCTTCTCTCTCCCCCTCCCCTGTTCCTCCTTCTCCCCTGTTCCCCTTCTCTCTCCTTCCCCCTGTTCCTCCTTCTCCCCCTGTTCCTCCTTCTCCCCCTGTTCCTCCTTCTCCCCCTGTTCCTCCTTCTCCCCTGTTCCTCCCCCTGTTCCCCTTCTCTCTCCCCCTCCCCTGTTCCTCCTTCTCCCCTGTTCCCCCTTCTCTCTCCCCCTCCCCCTCCCCTTCTCCCCCTGTTCCTCCTTCTCTCTCCCCCTCCCCTGTTCCTCCTTCTCCCCCTGTTCCTCCTTCTCTCTCCCCCTCCCCCTGTTCCCCCTTCTCTCTCCTCCTCCCCCTGTTGCTCCTTCTCTCTCCCCCCCCTGTTGCTCCTTCTCCCCCCCTCCCCTGTTCCCCTTCTCTCTCCTCCTCCCCCTGTTCCTCCTCCTCCCCTGTTCCCCCTTCTCTCTCCCCCTCCCCTGTTCCTCCTTCTCCCCCTGTTCCCCTTCTCTCTCCTTCTCCCCCTGTTCCCCTTCTCTCTCCTTCTCCCCTGTTCCCCTTCTCTCTCCTTCTCCCCCTGTTCCTCCTTCTCTCTCCCCCTCCCCCTGTTCCCCCTTCTCTCTCCCCCTCTCCCTGTTCCTCCTTCTCCCCCTGTTCCTCCCCCTCCCCCCTGTTCCTCCTTCTCCCCCTGTTCCTCCTTCTCCCCCTGTTCCCCCTTCTCCCCCTGTTCCCCCTTCTCTCTCCCCTGTTCCTCCTCCTCCCCCTGTTCCCCTTCTCTCTCCCTCTCCCCCTGTTCCTCCTCCTCTCTCCCTCTCCCCTCCTCCTCCCCCTGTTCCCCCTTCTCTCTCCCTCTCCCCCTGTTCCTCCTCCTCTCTCCCTCTCCCCCTGTTCCCTTCCCCCTGTTCCCCTTTCTCTCTCCCCCTCCCCTGTTCCTCCCCCTCTGTTCCTCCCCCTGTTCCTGTTCCTCCTTCTCCCCTGTTCCTCCCCCTGTTCCTGTTCCTCCTTCTCCCCCTGTTCCTCCTTCTCCCCCTGTTCCCCTTTCTCCCCCCTCCCCTGTTCCTCCCCCTTTCCTGTTCCTCCCCCTCCCCTCCTTCTCCCCCTGTTCCTCCCCCTGTTCCTGTTCCTCCTTCTCCCCCTGTTCCTCCTTCTCCCCCTGTTCCCCCTTCTCCCCTGTTCCCCCTTCTCTCTCCCCCTCCCCTGTTCCCCCTTCTCTCTCAGCTGTGCCCTGTAATGACTTCACCGTTGCGCTAAACACCATGTTCAGTAGGTAGCAGTAATCTTTCTGTGTCCTCTAACCTTACGGTGGTTTTTGTTACTAGCTGGGTGGGGAGGTGATAAGTCACTGTTTAGTATTCATTCATCCAGGGCAGTCAGTCAGGAGGGAAGAATGGTGGGAGGGAGGTAGTGACGTGGTCATCTGACACCCGGGAGAGCACAGCCTGAATGGCGCTGCATGGAGTTAGCAAGGAGAACTCCAAGCCTTTTATTGTCCTGTAGCCTCCAAACACATTCCCTGTGCTGCGAGATGGTCTCCATGTTGTTTGAAAATTGCAACATTATAGTGCAGGGAAGCTTTTTTTCCAGACCTTCTATCAAACCGTGACAAACTATATAGTTTTCTACCAGCCCTTCCAGAATAGGATTTAATCACCATAATATCAGATTATTATTTTGTCAATTTATTTGTCCTTCATTAAATCTCTATCAATTTTAATTGACTAATTAAATACTTTAAATTGTCTCACCTGTTGACCGTGATGTGAACGCTCCTCTCCTTTCAGGCGCTGGTTCTCCATTCAAAACAATCAGCTAGTTTACCAGAAGAAGTTCAAGGTAAATCGGATTATTCCATCCGTGTCCCAAATTGTATAGTGCACTACTTTTGACCAGAGCCCTATGGGTAGTGCCCTGTATAGTGCACTACTTTTGACCAGAGCCCTATGGGTAGTGCCCTGTATAGTGCACTACTTTTGACCAGAGCCCTATGGGTAGTGCCCTGTATAGTGCACTACTTTTGACCAGAGCCCTATGGGTAGTGCCCTGTATAGGGACAAAGGGTCCCATTTGGGATGTGACCAACATCAAATATACACTTCCAGCCCAAATTCCCCCTGCATTTGTAATACAACAAGGTAGTGTTGAATGTGGAGCACAGTTAACACAAAACAGATGAGTTTGTGGAATAGGGAGGAAAAACAATTCACTTTGCTGCAGGTAACCAGGTTACAATATGGAATTAAATTAACACCTGTGTTGTGTATACCTCTGAAGAAATTACATTTGCGTGCGTGTCTGTGTGTGCTCTCTTAAGGCTGCGCCGTACAATTGGATATGAGTGTGTACATTGCATTGTGTGTGTGTTACGGAGGCTGTGTTCTCCTTTCCCAGGATAATCCCACAGTAGTGGTGGAGGACTTGCGGCTATGTACAGTCAAACACTGTGAAGATATCGAACGCCGCTTCTGCTTTGAAGTGGTGTCACCCACCAAGTAAATACACACACACACACACACACACACACTATAATGAACATATATACAAAAGTATGTGGACACGCCTTCAAATTAGTGGATTCGGCTAGTTCAGCCACACCCCTTGCTGACAGGTTTATACAATCGAGCTCACCGCCATGCAATCTCCATAGACAAACAATGGCCCATACTGTAGAGCTCAGTGACTTTCAACATGGCACCGTCATAGGATGCCACCTTTCCAACAAGTCAGTTTGTCAAATTTCTGCCCTGATGGAGCTTTCCCGGTCACCTGTAAGTGCTGTTATTGTTAAGTGGAAATGCCTTGGAGCAACAACGGCTCAGCCGCGAAGTGGTAGGCCACACGAGCTCACGGAATGGGATCGCTGAAGAACGTAGCGCATAAAAATTCTGTCCTCGGTTGCAACATTCACTACCTAGTTCCAAACTGCATCTGGAAGCAACGTCAGCACAAGAACTCGTCGGGAGGGGTTTCCGTGACAGAGCAGCCACACACAAGACTAAGATCACCGTGTGCAATGCCAAGCGTCGGCTGAAGTGGTGTAAAGCTCGCCGCCATTGGACTGTGGAGCACTAAGAACGTGTTTTCTGGAGTGTTGAATCACGCTTCACCATCTGGCAGTCCAACGGACAAATCTGGGTTTGGTGGATGCCAGGAGAACGCAACCTGCCCGAATGCATAGTGCAAACTGTAAAGTTTGGCGGAGGAGGAATAATGGTCTGGGGCTGTTTTTCATGGTTCGGGCCCCTTAGTTCCAGTGAGGGGAAATCTTAACGCTACAGCATATATTCTAGACTATTTTGTGCTTCCAACTTTGTAGCAATAGCTTGGGGAAGGCCCTTTTCTGTTACAACATGACTATGCCACCATTACAAAGCGAGGTACATACAGAAATGGTTTGTCAAGATCGGTGTGGAAGAACTTCACTGGCCTGCACAAAGCCCTGACCTCAACCCCATCGAACACCTTTGTGATGAATTGGAACGCCGACTGCAAGCCAGGCCTAATCGCCCAACATCAGCGGCCGACCTCACTAATGCTCTTGTGGCTGAACGCTGCACGGACTTTCTTTCAATGTTCCAACATCTAGCGGAAAGCCTTCGAGTGGAGGCTGTTATGGCAGCAAGGGGGGAACCAACTCCATATTAATGCCCCTGAATTTGGAATGAGATGTTTGACGAGCAGGTGTCCACATACTTTTGGTCATGTATCTGTAAGTGTATATACACTACAAGTGCACACAGAGTACCTAGACATCCCAATATTGTCACACCCACACACAGTCTGGTGCTGCTCAGTAACACATTGAAATCTAGTGTGTAGAGGTCTATCAGGCCAGGAAGCAGGCTGATGTCCCAGTGTCCCTCCCCCTCCAGGAGTTGTATTATGCAGGCTGACTCTGAGAAGCTGAGGCAGGCTTGGATCAAAGCTGTCCAGAACAGCATCGCCACTGCCTTCCGGGAGCAGGGAGAGGACGCTGAGGTGAGTCACCGCGCGCTGCCAGAACTAATGACCTCCATGACATTTCTCCATGTTATTTATTTGCCATTTGTTTTCGTTTAGTACATGTCAGGATGAAAATGATCAGACATTCCTCGTGTGAACAAAAGTAAAGGATTTCCCTCGTGTGTGTGCGTGTCTGACAATAGACAATGAAGTAGCGTTCTTCTAGTGTTATATGTTGTGTATAAAGTCGTGTTCATGACCCTCCATGCCAGAAGCTGGACCGGAAGTCTTCCACGTCCACAGGCAGCCTGGACTCAGGCGGCGAGCCCAAAGAGAGGTCACTGAAAGGGGAGAGCGCTCTCCAGAGGGTCATGGTCATTGGGGGCAACGCCTGCTGCTGTGACTGTGGTCAACCTGACCCACGCTGGGCCAGCATCAACCTGGGCATCACCCTCTGTATCCAGTGCTCTGGGATACACAGGTATACTATCAGTACTTCTGTATGTAGTAATACACTGAACAAAAATATAAACGCAACATGTAAAGTGTTGGTCCCGTGTTTCATGAGCTGCAATAAAAAAAAAATCCCAGAAATGTTCTGTACGCACAAGAAGCTTATTTCTCTAAAACAAATATGTTTACATCCCTGTTAGTGAGCCAATAAAAGGCCACTTTAAAATGTGCGGTTTTGTCACACAACAGAATGACACAGATGTCTTAAGTTGAGGGAGCGTGCAAATTGACATGCTGACCGCAGGAATGTCTACCAGAGCTTTTGGCTCAGAATTTAATGTAAGCTCAAATGTCTTTTTAGAGAATTACACCCGCAGACCACGTAACTTCGCCTGCCCCGGACCTCCACATTCAGCTTCTTCACCTGTGGGATTATCTGAGGGGGGGGCTGGCTGAGGAGTATTTCTGTCTGTCATAAAGCCCTTTTGTGGGGGGGGTGAGCTTAATCTGATTGGTTGGGCCTGGCTCCCCAGTGGGTGGGTCTATATCCTCCCAGGCCCACCCATGGCTGCGCCCCTGCCCAGTCATGTGAAATCCATAGATTAAGGACCTAATTAATTTATTTCAATGGACTGATTTCCTTTTTATATGAACTGTAGCTCAGTAAAATCTTTGAAATGGTTGCATATATTTTTGTTCACTGTATATATTTGTCACCCAGGATACACAGTACATTCCTATCACTGAAGATACTACACGTCACGGTACTACTAACTTCATATGTATTCGTAGGCGTCATGCACATAGGGGGCACCGGAGGAAGTGTTTGATTTTTATTGATTTTTAATTTGATTTATTATACTAGCCAGTTAGCAATGTTATGAAGATGGTTTTAGCTAACGCAGACAGGTTCCCAACCTCATAACTAGGCTGTCAATCAAGTTAGAGTCGCTAGCTTGTCTAACTATCTTAGCAGACATGTCTGCTGGCATGATTGGTAGACTTTTTCGAAAAGCAATAACTAAATGTACTGAATAAGACTCGCATTCCTTTCAATCGTTTACCCAGATGTTAGTAGAGAAGCCTATTCAGTTCCTCTTCAATAAGAACCACCAGTTCTGAGGATACAGACCGCTCGAGAAGTGTGCTTAGATATATATGTATTTTTTCACATTTAATTAAGTATAATGGTGGTTACTCTAGATTTCAGGAAAAGGCTGTTTCAGCTGTTTGAAAAATCCCAAATTCTCCAACGTAGAAAAAATGGACCGCATTTTAGACTGTAGAATGGTGCTGTACAACAACATACCAAACTGTAGACTGGTGCTGTACGACAACATACCGAACTGTAGACTGGTGCTGTACGACAACATACCAAACTGTAGACTGGTGCTGTACGACAACATACCGAACTGTAGATTGGTGCTGTACGACAACATACCAAACTGTAGACTGGTGCTGTACGACAACATACCAAACTGTAGATTGGTGCTGTACAACAACATACCAAACTGTAGACTGGTGCTGTACGACAACATACCGAACTGTAGATTGGTGCTGTACGACAACATACCAAACTGTAGACTGGTGCTGTACGACAACATACCAAACTGTAGATTGGTGCTGTACAACAACATACCAAACTGTAGACTGGTGCTGTACGACAACATACCGAACTGTAGATTGGTGCTGTACGACAACATACCAAACTGTAGACTGGTGCTGTACAACAACATGCCAAACTGTAGACTGGTGCTGTACAACAACATACCGAACTGTAGACTGGTGCTGTACAACAGTAGAAAGGTTCACCTTTTTTTTACTAGATGGGGAATAAAACAATCAAAAGCTCAGTAAATCTGTCCCCATGTGCATTTTAGACTGTAGACTTACTCTCTTACTAACTGCATACTCCCACCTTGTGGCCACAGTACAAACTACACCCTCAATTGAACAGCATGTTCCTGTGATGTTCCTGTGATGAAGCTGTGTTGACTCAGTTATTTTTAGACAGTCTCTTTGATGCATGAGTTAATAACAGACTCTCACCATCTGCAGGAGTCTGGGGGTCCATTTCTCCAAAGTGCGCTCGCTCACCCTGGACTCATGGGAACCGGAACTACTCAAGGTGAAAAAAGAATCGGGGGAGGGTGAGAGATTGAGGGGCACAAAGAGAGAGGCAGGAGTTTTTCACACTCACATACTCCATCTCTTGGATTCGCTAGTGACAGATCAATGCTAAAATGTAATGGTTACAGATCACTGTCTTTTACATGTCATGAATTTGCATGAATGACATGCTGTCCTCGGAATGTGCTGGTTAATTTTGTCATAGTAACATAATTGTGTGTGGTGTGTTGAACACAGCTGATGTGTGAGCTGGGTAACGGGGTCATCAACCAGATCTACGAGGCTGGGAGAGAGGAGCTGGGAGCCATGAAGCCAAAGCCGACAGACCCCAGGTACTACCGCTGTGTTGTTCTATAGCTACCGCTGTGTTGTTCTATAGCTACCATTCATTGCAAGATGGCGCCGACAGAGATGGTCACCTCTCTTCGAGTCCTTAGGATTATTTCTGTATTATTTCTTACATTGCTAGCCCAGAAAATCGTATGTATTATTACATACAACCGGAAAGAAGTATTGGATATAAGTGCGACGTCAATTTACCAACAACCACCAGGAATACGACTTTCCCGAAGCGGATCCTCTGTTCGGACCACCACCCAGGACAGTGGATCTAATCCCAGAAGATGACCCAAAACAACGTCGCCGCAGAAGAGGCAGACGGAGCGGCCTCCTGGTCAGGCTCCGTAGACGTGCACATCGCCCACCGCTTCCGAGTATACTACTCGCCAATGTCCAGTCTCTTGACAACAAGTTAGACTAAATTAGAGCAAGGGTTGCCTTCCAGAGAGACATCAGAGATTGTATCTCTCTCGTGATACGTTGTCAGAGTCGGTTCAGCCACCGGGCTTTTTCATGTGTCATGCCGACCGAAATAAACACCTCTCTGGGAAGAAGGGCGGGGGTGTATGCTTCATGATTAACGACTCATGGTGTAAACATACAGGAACTCAAGTCCTTCTGCTCACCCGACCTAGAATTCCTTACAATCAAATGCCGGCCATATTATCTCCCAAGAGAATTCTCGTCAGTTATCTTCACAGCTGTGTATATACCCCCTCAAGTAGACACCACGATGGCCCTCAAGGAACTTCACTGGACTCAAATTTGAGAACAAGGTTACCTAAATTCTATCAGCATATTGATTGCAGCACTAGCGTGGGCAATACACTCGATCACTGCTACTCTAACTTCCTCGACGCATACAAGACCCCATTTCAAGATTGTTTTGATCACGCTGACTGGGAAATGTTCCGCCTCAGAGAACGTCGATCTATACGCTGACTCTGTGAGTGAGTTTATAAGGAAAGGCATTGGAGATGTTGCACCCACTGTGACTATTAAAACCTACCATAACCAGAAACCGTGGATGGATGGCGGCATTCGCGCAAAACTGAAAGCACGAACCACCACATTTAATCATGGAAAGAGGACTGGAATACGGCCGAATATAAACAATGTAGTTATTCCCTCCGCAAGGCAATCAAACAAACATAATGTCGGTATAGGGACAAAGTGGAGTCGGAGTTCAACGGCTCAGACACGAGATGTATGTGGCAGGGTCTACAGGAAATCACGGACTACAAAAAGAAAACATGCCACATAACGGACACCGTCTCACTCCCAGACAAACTAAAGGATAATACAGTACCACAGTTGCGGCCCATTAAAAAAAAGACTGCGCCCCCCTTCTCCGTGGTTGACCTGAGTAAGACGTGTAAACCCTAGCAAGGTTGCTGGCATCCCTAGCCCCGTCCTCAGCATACGCAGACCAGCTTTCTGGTGTGTTTATGGACATATTCAATCGCTCCTTATCCCAGTCTGCTGCCCCCACATGCTTCAAAATGGCCAACATTGTTCCTTTACCCAAGAAGGCAAAGATAACTGAATTAAATGACTACCGCCCGATAGCACTCACTTCTGTCATCATGATGTGCTTTGAGAGACTAGTCAAGGATCATATCACCTCCACTTTACCTGCCACCCTAGACCCACTTCAATTTTCATACTGACCCAACAGGTCCACAGACGATGCAATCACACTGCCCTATCCCATCTGGACAAGAGGAATACCTATGTAAGATTGCTGTTCATTGACTACAGCTCAGCATTCAACACCATATTACCCTCCAAGCTCATCATTAAGCTGAAGGCCCTAGGTCTCAACCCCGCCCTGTGCAATTGGGTCCTGGACTTTCTGACTTGCTGCCCCCAGGTGGTGAAGGTAGGAAACAACATCTCTACTTCGCATACCCTCAACACTGGGGCCCCACAAGGGTGTGTGCTCAGCCCCCTCCTGTACTCCCTGTTCACCCATGACTGCGTGGCCATGCACGCCTCCAACTCAATCATCAAGTTTGCAGACACAACAGTAGTGGGCTTGATTACCAACAAAGACGAGACAGCCTACAGGGAGGAGGTGAGGGTCCTCGGAGTGAAGTGTCAGGAAAACAACCTCTCGCTCAATGTCAACAAAACAAAGGAGGCTGAAGAAAGGCTGAAGAGATTTGGCCTGTCACCTAAGACCCTGACAAATTTTTACAGATGCACAATCAAGAGTATCCTGTCAGGCTGTATCACTGCCTGGTACGGCAACTGCACCGCCCTCAACCGCAAGGCTTTCCAGAGGGTAGTGCGGTCTGCACAACGCATCACCGGGTGCAAACTACCTGCCCTCCAGGACACCTATAGCACCCGATGCCACAGGAAGGCCAATAAGATCAAGGACAACAACCACCTGAGCCACTGCCTGTTCACTTCGCTACCATCCAGAAGGCGAGGTCAGTACAGGTGCATCAAAGCTGGGACCGAGAGACTGAAAAACAGCTTCTATCTCAAGGCCATCAGACTACTAAACAGCCATCACTAACTCAGAGAGGCTGCTGCCTACATAGACTCAAATCACTGGCCACTTTAATAAATGTGCTTTAAATAATTCCACTATAATAATGTTAACATTTCTTCCATTACTCATATGTATATACTGTACCTCATACCAGCTATTGCACGTTGCCTATGTCGCTCGGCCATCGCTCATCTGTGCATATTCTCATTCACCCCTTTTAGATTTGTGTGTATTAGGTAGTTGTTGGGGAACTATATACTATATTATATACTACTGCATTGTCGGAACTAGAAGCACAAGCATTTCACTACACTCACATTTAACATCTGCTAACCATGTGTATGTGACCAATAAAATGTGATTTGATTTTAGCCACGACCATGTTTTATAGCTTTTCATTTTTTTTCTCTATGAAGCAAATAAAGGGTAGTCCCATTTCAAGTCGGAGGTGTCGTACTACAGCATTTCCATCTTTGCGTGGGTTGCCAGATTGGTTTAATTTGTTGAATTAGATAAAAATGTTGCTTGCTATCTTTGCCTGATTTGTTCAGGTTGTTGAATTCAGTCTTCCCCTCTCTCGGTGTCTTTCCCCAGGCAGGAGATCGAAGCCTATATCAGGGCCAAGTACGTGGACCGGCGTTTCGTGCAGCGCCCGTCCAATGAAGAGTTACGCGCCAAGGTGGTGTCCCTGGCCAAACGGGAGAAGAAGCTGAGCGGCAGCACGGAGCACCTGCCCCCCCGGCCGCCCCCGCCCACGCCCAAACTCCGGCCCTCCTCCAATGCCTCAGGTCAGTCAGGTAGGTGTCAACCCGTCCCAGGTTCGGTCTCTTAAAGGTGCACTCTGGAGCTCTTCCTCCTCGGTTTGGTAGTATTGCGAATTCATGTATACTGTGTACGCTAACTGTACATAAACACATAAACATGGTTCTAACCATGCAAATTCACCAAAAATGCCCATCGATAGCGCCTGTTCCGTTTTGATTTTACACTTGGAAAGACTTCCTCCCGCTCAGTCCTTAAAAACAATCAAGCTGTAGGGCCTGTTACTGTTGACCCAGGAATACAGTACAAGCTACAGAGTGTGCCTTTTTTTAAAGGATCAGCAACAGAATTGCGCTAATAGAACGATGTCATGCTCAGGACACACAACGGAAGGCACCCTCCCATCTTCTCTCTCGCGTTCTCTCTTTTCGTTGTAGTCTAACTGCCTGTGCTTCTATCCTCCTCCTCTCAATCCCCCTCTTCTCCACCCTCCTCCTCTTCTCCACCCTCCTCCTCTTCTCCACCCTCCTCCTCTTCTTCCCCCTCTCCACCCTCCCCCTCTTCTCCACCCTCCTCCTCTTCTCCACCCTCCTCCTCTTCTCCACCCTCCTCCTCTTCTCCACCCTCCTCCTCTTCTCCACCCTCCTCCTCCTCTTCTCCACCCTCCTCCTCCTCCTCTTCTCCACCCTCCTCCGGCTGCTCTGTGCTTCTGGACTAACCCCTTTCCCCTTGCTGCTTGTTATTTCTATCTTCCTACCCCTCCACCTTGTGCCCTTTTCTCTCTGACCTCATCCACTGCCCTTGCCTAGCTGCTGCCAAAGGCTTGAAGGCGCGCCGCGACTCTCTCTTCTGTCCAGACGAGCTTGACTCGCTCTTCTCCTACTTTGACACCTCTGCCAAGCTCAGGAGCAGTAAGTATAGCTCTGTGTTTCACCCTCCTTCCCTCCTTCCTTCCCTACATCCTTCCCTCCAGCCATCCATCTGTACTCACTGCTCTGGCTGTAGACTAATTCCCATTCCACGTTCCCTCGTCTTGCTCCCTTAATGAGCCGCGCCGTCATGTTGAGTGTGGTCAGTGTCTGAGTTTCTGAGTCTCATTTGTCTTATTGTGGCTGTGGGGGTCAGCTGGGAAATTCTCACTGGCTGTGGTGACCAAAATGCACTGCATTCTCTAACCACTTGGTTAAAGTTGGTGAATGTGTGTGTGTGCTGGTGTGTAGTGATTGACTGCTTGATCCCTTGCAGTAAGAAGTGCAGACAGTGGCATCCAGAACAGTGCAGAAGGGAGTAGGGAGATGCTGGCCACCAACAGCCTGGCTGAAGCAGGTGATGCGCTCTCTCTCTCACTCACTCACTCACTCACTCACTCACTCTCACACACACACACGCCCGATGAGTCTCACTCGTATCCAGCTTATATTCAAACAGCTGTTCAATAACCCCACACACGAACGCACACTGAAATGGCCCCACACACGAACGCCCACTGCAATGACCCCACACCTCTTAACTCCCTCTCTCTCTCTCCACCTTTCCCTCCACTCAGAAGCTGCCGAGGCGCCCCCCATGGCCATGCCTGCCACCCTGCCCCCTCCATCGCCCTGTAAGGAGCTGGTGGTGTTCTCGGAGCCCAAGGAGTACTCCTCGGGGCTGCAGCTGTACTGGGCCTCGTGTGCCCGCAGCCTGCCCGACATGGCCGAGGCCCTGGCCCACGGAGCGGAGGTCAACTGGGTCAACACCGACAACGACAAGAGGACCCCGCTCATCATGGCTGTGCAGGGGGTGAGGATACTTGAGTGTTGTGGACAGGCGTGGGGAGTGTTGTGGACAGGCGTGGGGAGTGTTGTGGACAGGCGTGGGGGTGGATCTGACCCTGTGTGTGTGTGCTCATGCGTGATAAATGTACTGGTACTTTTCTATTCTTCCAGGGCTCGTTGGTGACCTGTGAGTTCCTGCTCCAGAACGCAGGAAACGTGAACCAGCAGGACGCCCTGGGCCGAGGACCCCTCCACCACGCCACCATCCTGGGACACACCGGGTCCGTTCCCACCCCTTACCACCTACCACACCATCCAATCTGTCTGTTAGCAGAACGTTAAAGACCCCATGACCACGACTGCTCTCATAGAGAAGATATTAGAGAATACATGTATTTATTTATTTAACTAGGCAAGTCAGTTAAGAGGGACGGCAGGTGGCCTAGTGGTTAGAGCATTGGACTTGTAACCGAAAGGTTGCAAGATCGAATCCCCGAGCTGACAAGGTACAAATCTGTAGTTCTGCACCTGAACAAGGCAGTTAAAAAATAAGAATTTGTTCTTAACTGACTTGCCTAGTTAAATAAAGGTCAAATTAAAAATGTAATTAAAAATGTTCAATGATGGCCTACAGGGGAACTGCCATATTTATACCTGGTCAGCTCAGGGATTTAATCCAGCAACCTTTACTGGTCCAACTCTCTAACCACTAGTCTACCTTCCGCCCCACAGCATTGGAGGTCTGTTGTTTCTAGATCTCACCTGGCATAGTAATACACGGCAGACTGTTCCTTTTGTTCATGTGTTCTGGTTTAGATTAAAGCCTTTATGGCAAGCCTCGGCTAAGCCTTTTTGTATGTTATATTTGTAATAGACGAGGGTAGTGGGTTGAGGTTAATTTGTGGTTTGTGGTTCATTTGTGGTTTGAGGTTAATCAGTGGGGGTTGAGGTTAATCAGTGGGGGTTGAGGTTAATTGTGGTGAAAAGGGGGAACTCAGTCTATGATCTTAGTTCATGTTGGGGTATTACAATTGATTTTTTTTCCTTTTTTAAATGTTATTCTCCAATCCAGTCAAGTGTGTTTGTTCCTGAAAAGAGGAGCCAATCAAAACGCGGCAGACATTGAAGCGAAAACGCCCCTATCCATGGCAGTGGACGCTGCCAATGCAGACATCGTCACATTGTGAGTGCCAAGTCTTTTGGCCTTTAAAAAAATAAAAATAAATATATATATATATACACACACACACACACACACTGAACAAAAATATAAACGCAACATGTAAAGTGTTGGTCCCATGTTTCATGAGCTGAAATTAAAAGATCCCAGAAATGTTCCATATGCACATAAAGCATATATATCACTTTTTGTGCACACATTTGTTCACATCCCTGTTGGTGAGCATTTATCCTTTTTTAGTTTAGATTATTAGTTTGACCGTTTTAAAAAACAAGCACACATAAAACTTGAAAAAGCCATACATGCACATGAATAAAATCATGGAGGATAACACTCAATAAAGTCTGGGACTTATTTCCATTATGGTCCTCTTGAGACAAGATGGCTGGACAAGATCCAACACAGTTAAACACAGTATGGCAGTGAAACAATAAACAAAAACAGAGAAGAAGAACATCTATCTCTTCAATAACAGAGAAGAAGAACCTCTATCTCATCAAAAACAGAGAAGAAGAACATCCATCTCATCAAAAACAGAAAAGAAGAACATCTATCATCAAAAACAGAGAAGAAGAACATCTATCTCATCAAAAACAGAGAAGAAGAACATCTATCTCATCAAAAACAGAGAAGAAGAACATCTATCATCAAAAACAGAGAAGAAGAACATCTATCATCAAAAACAGAGAAGAAGAACATCTATCATCAAAAACAGAGAAGAAGAACATCTATCATCAAAAACAGAGAAGAAGAACATCTATCTCATCAAAAACAGAGAAGAAGAACATCTATCTCATCAAAAACAGAGAAGAAGAACATCTATCTCATCAAAAACAGAGAAGAAGAACATCTATCTCATCAAAAACAGAGAAGAAGAACATCTATCTCATCAAAAACAGAGAAGAAGAACATATCTCTCATCAAAAACAGAGAAGAAGAACATCTATCTCATCAAAAACAGAGAAGAAGAACATCTATCTCATCTAAAACAGAGAAGAAGAACATCTATCTCATCATTCCAGTTACGTCATAGAGGTTATTCATATGGGCACAGAAGACATATTTGACAAGGTAACCCATCCACCTGACAGGTGTGACATATCAAGAAACTGATTTAAACAGCATGATCATTACACAGGTGCACCTTGTGCTGGGGGCAATAAAAGACCACTCTAAAATGTGCAGTTTTGTCTCACAACACAATGCCACAGATGTCTCAAGTTTTGAGGGAGCGTACAATTGGCATGCTGACTGCATTCTGACTGCAATGTCCACCAGAGCTGTTGCCAGATAATTTAATGTTAATTTTCAACCACAAGCCGCCTCCAATGTTATTTTAGAGAATTTGTCAGTACGTCCAACCGGCCTCACAACCGCGACCATATGCATGGTGTCGTGTGGGCGAGCGGTTTGCTGATGTCAACGTTGTGAACAGAGCGCCCCATGGTGGAGGTGGGGTTATGGTATGGGGCAATCATGAGCTACGGACAACTAAAACAATTGCATTTTATCAATGGTAATTTGAATGCACAGAGACACTGTGACGAGATCCCCGAGGCCCATTATTGGCCCATTATACCACTGCACTGTTGGAGTTAGGAACCGAAGCATTTCGCTACACTCGCCATAACATCTGCTAAATATGTGTATGCGACCAATAACATTTGATTTGATGATAATGCACGGCCCCATGTCACAAGGATCAGTTCACAATTCCCTGATGCTGAAAATGTCCCAGTTCTTCCATGGCCTGCATACTCACCAGACATGTCACCCATTGAGCCTGTTTGGGATGCTCTGGATTGATGTGTTTGACAGCATTTTCCAGTTCCCACTAATATCCAGTCACACCCATTGTAGAGGAGTGGGGCAACATTCCACAGGCCACAATCAACAGCCTGATCAACTCTATTTGCATGAGGCAAATGTTGGCCACACCAGATAAGGACTGGTTTTCTGATCCACACCCCTACATTTTTTTAAAAAGATATCTGTGACCAACAGATGGATATCTGTATTCCCAGTCATGTGAAATCCATAGATTAGTGCCTAATAAATTATATAAACTAAAACTCAGAAAAGTCTTTGAAATTGTTGCATGTTGGTTTATATTTTTGTTCAGTATACATAAATATTAGATAAAGTGCTTTTTAAATTTTTTTTATGGAAAAGCAATTAGCCTTATTTGTCACTTGGTACTCCATTTTGAATTTGAGATTGAGGCAACATTTTATTTGACTTTACACTGTCCCAATTCATATTGATTGCTTTTATAAGTCTAAAGGTGGGTTGGATAAAGATGACAAAACGAATGACTGTCCTCCCCTCGCTCTCCTTTCCCCAGACTGCGATTGGCCAAGATGAACGAGGAGATGCGGGAGGCGGAGGGGCCCTACATGCAGTCAGGTCAATATTCCACCAACAGCCCCACAGAGATGCAATACAGGAAGTGTATGCAGGAGTTCATTTGCCTGCAGCTGGCTGAGCCTTAGAGATCATAGAGCCCCAATACAAAGACGAGAAGAAGCAACGTACTTTTATTAAGGGGACATTGGGCCCTGTGATGTCCTGTGTTCAATACCAGCCAGGTGGTGAGCGAAGCTGCACCTTGTGATCTAGACAGAGGTGCTCAGCTTTTTATTTCCAACCGGTGTCGAAGCCATTAGCTCCAGAGCCATTGTTTTGAACAGCGGTGACATACAGTCCTTTTTCTTTTTTTGAAGTCGTCTGTTGCGTCCCAACTTTCAAACCGCCACGTCTTTATTAGCTGTGATGTCGAAGAGCACGGTGCAACAGAGGTTGTCATTACTTTCGAACAGCAACGTCGGTCTTGACTAGCAGGCAGTAATCCCGACTTTTGAATGGCGGTTTTGACATTGACTGGCTAGCAGTGTGTTGCCATGCACCAGGTGTGATTATTAGTGATTTACCTGAGGGAATATTTATGCACATTCCTGGTATGCTTATGCAATATCTCAGTGTGTTAGTTCCCACAGTGAGTCTTAACCTCCCCCTTTTTAAAATACTTTTTCTTCTTCAGTTGTTTGAACTGTTTGTTACAATGATGAAGTATCCATTTTGGCACATTTTATGTATGCATTTTACTTTTGTGGGGGAAAACAACTTTTTATTTTATTTTATAACAATTGGAACCATATAATGATAAGATGTCATTGTAAATGATGTATTGTACATAAATATACATACATTTCTATATCATATACAGTATAAGCAGAATAGGAAGTAAAGTTGAGCGAGATTCTTGGAAGCAGTAATGTCAGAAAGACAACACATTATGAACAAGGGTGAGTACTGTAAGTCGAATGTGCTTTGCATCCTTGTTTTTGTGTGGGTTTTTTTGTTTGTATTTTCTACACCTGTTTTAAGACTATTATGATTTCATTGATTGTTGGTCTAGCTGGAACATAGAACCCCCCCCCCGGCAATCCTGTTCTTTCTGACATTTGACATGAATTATACAATCCTTAAAGGGATACTTTGGGATTTTAGCAGCGTCTACTACTTCCCCAGAGTCTGAGGAACTTGTGGGTACCATTTTTATGTCTCTGTGTCCAGTATGAAGGATGTTTTAGGTAGTTTTGCAAGCCAATGCTAACTAGCATTAGCACAATGACTGGAAGTCTATGGTTATCTGCTAGCATTAGAAGTATCCTTTTAATGTTAGCTGACACTGGTAAGGGTGTGAATTTAAGTTTAGATGAGATATCAAGGTGGTAGAGTGTACCAAAAAGGAAGGGCAATAGTCTAGAAAAGTATCCACGTTTACCCATGTACAGCATTTTACTGCATAATAGTTACATAATTAACTTAACTTATTGGATAACAAAGAGACGTTCACAAAAATGTTTAATATAGGACAGTGTGAAGCCCTCTCCAGTATTGTTGGTAAATAATGAATGAAATGTTCCCCTTTTTAAATGTCATCCTTTCGTCTTCCCCATCACGCAGTCTTTGCCACCTGGCAATGTACCTGGGCCTGATGGGTCATTTTTAAATTGGCACAAAAAGCACTTTTATCAGCCTCCATAGTTCCTGACATATCCAAACTGAAGTTTGTACAAGCCTATATTCCCCCTAGTGCTTACGGAGTATCAGTGTTCCATGATCCAGGCTCTGTGGCCAAAGAGGATGGATATCAGCTGAAAGAGAACACGCTGGCCCAATCCCAAATCCAAGCCCTAAGAACATGTGAAGATCTGAGAGGATTTTATTGGTGTACGCAATACGTTAAACATAGGATTTAGGGGTGGGATTGGGCCAGAGACTCCATGTCTCTCGTCAGCCATCTTATTGTATGTTGAGCCAGTTGGACATTTTGGAGGAAAGACGCGTTTCATTATGTCAATGGTGGTCTCATGCACCATGGAGTCTTGCTCTGACACCAGCCAGTGGTGATGCACCGAGGAGATTTGAATATCAGTTTAAATATAGCGATTTTAATGATTGCCCAATAGTGCTGTTCCTGAAAAGTCTAGTCTAAGGCTAGTTTGTAGTGGGTCTGACAGGGTGAGGAAGCAACTAGTTTGTAGTGGGTCTGACAGGGTGAGGAAGCAACTAGTTTGTAGCTGGTCTGACACAGTGAGGAAACAACTAGTTTGTAGCTGGTCTGACACAGTGAGGAAACAACTAGTTTGTAGTGGGTCTGACACAGTGAGGAAACAACTAGTTTGTAGTGGGTCTGACACAGTGAGGAAACAACTGGTCCAAGTACCTCGTGTGGCCACTAGAGGGAGTGCTCCATTTAGAAATCCCCCACTTCACTCTGAGTGAGTGGAATATAAATGTAGAGTTTGACAGGGAGGTGACCCAGCATGCTGTTCTTTGGACTTAATGTAGTTCTACTGGATATAGTTCCTCCACTTCAAAAGTGTTTGGTCATTGAGTATTCCAAACTTTTGGAACACCTTCCACCTTCCTAATATTCAGTTGCACCCCCTTTCCCCTCAGAACAGCCTCAATTTGTCCGGGCATAGACTCTGCAAGGTGTCGAAAGCGTTCCACAGGGATGCTGGCCCATGTTGACTCCAATGCACAGTTGTCAAGTTGGCTGGATGACCTTTGGTGGTGAACCATTCTTGATACACACGGGAAACTGTTGAGCGTGAACAACCCAGCAGCATTGCCTGGCACCTACTATCATACCCCCCCCCCCCCCCCCGTTCAAAGGCACATAAATATTTTGTCTTGCACATTCACCCTCTGAATGGCACACACACAATCCATGTCTCAAGGCTTAAACATCCTTCTTTAACCCGTCTCCTCCCCTTCATCTACACTGATTTGAAATGGATTTAACAAGTGACATCAATAAGGGATCATAGCTTTCACCTGGTCAGTGTCATGGAAAGAGCATGATTTTGTATACTCTGTGTAGATTCAGTCAATGACCCATAGATTCTTGGACCTGTAACGAGAAGAATAGTTGATTTTAATACAGCTGTTCATGTACCGTTTTCTGTCATGATTTAAATCCAATGTGAGCGATATTTGCCTGTTATTACCTTGAAGTCAACAACAGACAGTTGTAGTAGTTGGGGATACAGTAGTGTTTTCTACAAAGACAATGTTTTACATTTTGTTAGTGTACAAACCTGAAGTGTATGAATGTGTTGTAGGGAAGGGATCCAATGGAACGATGCTGTCTGCTCAGTTACTTGTTGCACTCTTATTCTCTCATTGCTTGTCTCGGTGTCTCTCTCTCTCATTTTTTCTCTCTGTCTATCACTTTATCCTGTTCTCTTTCTCTCTCCCCGGAGTTTGTGCCTTTCTTCTGTTCTCTCGTTTCTTTGGGATGCTGAGTCCAACACAGCTGTATTTTTGTACATAAATCCTGCACTTTAAATACAATACAGTTGGTAACAAAACTAATCTTGTGGGCATCTTTTTTTCTTCCACATCACAATTCACTGCAAAGAGTGGGGCTCCTTGCCTTAGTACTGCTTTAGGCCTGCACACTCCTCAAACATTGGGCTGCTTCTTCTTTCATTGTTACATCTTCCTCTGCATAATGCTGTCTCTCTCTACTGCCTCACAGTGACGCTTTAAGGTATGGCCACTTCTATTTCTTTCACTCCTTCAAACCTTTTGCAATAAAAAAAAACCTTCCTATCTTACCTGTATTATGTGTGTCTGTGACAAAAGTCTGAGCTCTTGAAAATCTTCCTCTTGCAAGCTTGCATTTTATTCTACAATACCAACTAGTTTTATTCTACAATACCAACTAGTTTTATTCTTTAAGCGTCTGATAGTATTACTCCTAGTATTACGGAGTCGTACTTACACTGTAATGGTTTACTTTGTCCTTGCAGGAGATGAAACCTACCAAGACATTTTCCAGGATTTTTCCCAGATGGCTTCAAACGATCCGGAGAAGCTGAACCGCTACCAGCAGTATGACTCGCAGCAGAGGCCATGAGGGAGGGAGACGACCTGGAAGTCTGTGGAAGCCGTCTGGGCTTTTTCCTGGTCAGTGCTGTACTCAGCACGAGTATTGGAGGGTCTGTTTTTCACCTGAACCTCAATGGTGAAGGTGTCTGTGGTATATCACTTTTAATTGGTTCGAATGGGTCTAAAATTTTACATTTTAAAGTAAAAAATGTATACATTTCATTGAGGCTGGTTGGCTCAGGATTGTGAACCTAAACAATGTTTTATGAGACTCTGGACTGGTGCCCAGTTGGTAAAACAGTTCACATTTGAACCTGAATGGTACAGTATTATGCTTTATATATAATGTGACAGTTTGGTTCAAAACATAACCATAAACAAAAATCGAGTCGTAATTGTTGTTTCTGAATTCATATAAACCAAATAGACCACTCATCGTGTCTTTTGAGGTTTAGTAGGCTTTTTAAATATATATAAAAATTTAAAAAACATTTTATTTGTGCTATCAATTTGCTAATATCGTCCCATTTCAATGTGGTGTTTTTGTTTATAAATAATAAACAGCACCTTTTTGTGATTTTGGCTATAGTGTGTTTTCACAGCATTTATCTGTTGTATGTTAATGGCTGGCCACCCACTTTCCTCGTCAACACTGTTTTGTACGGTGAAACTTGTGTGAAGTGCTCATGTTGCTGAGGTGTAGGTTTGTTACTCTTCCGTTACTGTTGAAAACCCCTTAATGTGGCTCATGCATAAATGTTGATTGTGGGTATTTTGCTGTTTAGTTTTTTTGATGAGGCAATACTTTTGTTTTGTGATTTTTAAAGATCTGAAGGAGGGTAAATCCGTTTATTTTGTTGTGTGTGTGAGGAAGACGAGCCTTATGTTTTAAAGTATAATTTCATATTTAATCTTGTTTTAGACCGGAAACAATGACTGTTAAAAAGAGAAAAGATGACATGTTAGGCCCTTTCTGTACATGCATGTTTGAATTTAGGTCCCCATATTGTAGTATCCACTTTCTCCTGACGTCTCACTATTTTAAACAGTATTATAGCATCATGTTCATTGGATGGCAAAAAACGACTTCTATAAAATATACCTTGTTTATTAGTGTATTAGAAACACTAACGAGCATGTACCACCTTCCTGGATACGTACTACTGTGGCATTGCATTTACAATATAAGGAGCTTTCTTAAGCCCTGGTTATACTTGGTGCTAATGCTCTCAAGCCCTGTTTATACCTGGTGCTATCATTTGCCTTTTGTCCTGATCTGGTCCACATTCTGATTGTGCCCACATTTTTAAATGGGTGTAGATGATTAAAGCAATTGATTGTAATCAGATCCTCCTTACCACTTCTGGAGGAGGTCTTTGTAAGCCGATCTGGATTGTCAAACCATTTAAATCCACCCTCATCATTGACATGGGCCACCATGGACCGAAGGCATCAATATTGGTCTATAACGTAAAATAAAAATGATTATATATCACATGTAAATGAAATGTGTAACTAGGGATTTTCCTTTCTTGACTTTTATTGGACTCTAACTTGTAAACTCTGCCCACTGAGCTTTCATCCAACTACTTCTGTAGGTGGTCAGGAAGATCTGATCAGTGTTTTTTACATTTTTTGTTAACACCAGTTATAAACTGGGCTATTCTTAAATACAACATGTGATACAGCTTCTGAATAAGTGAAATCTAAAGTAGTGGTACTTGAATCATTAAATAAGCTTGTAAATGCTGATAATATAAAAAAGACAATTACAAGATGAAATTGTCTCCCTATACCACTCAGATATGCATATTATCGATATAATTAAGGACTATATTACATTTACTGCAAATCATGGACTGAATTTCTTGCTGAATGTTGAATTGTTTTGTATTGATTTTATAAAGCAATGTTCCGTTCTGATTGTCTGTTTTATTACATTAATTAAAGGGATACTTCACTATTTTGCCAATGATACCATTTTTTGTCTGCATCCAGTATGAAGGAAGTTAGAATTTACTCCCGAAACTACCTCTAACTAGCGCAATAACTGTTAGTCTATTGTATCTACTAGTATGCTAGCAGTTACCATAGACATTGTCATTGCGCTAACCCTAGTTAGCAAATTTAAACTGCACGCAGAGTTCATCTGACTCTGGGAAAGTAGACAAAGGGCTTCACTCCCAAAATCTTGAAGTATCCCTTTAAGGGCTTTACTCTTATACACAAAAGTTGTCGTCCTCATTTTATCCCTGACGCATAGATGTTATCTGATCCTTCTGAGAAATGTTGTCCACTCTTCCATGCAGAGTGCTTACCTCATGAAGGATGGCTGTTTCTACTTCATAGAAGGCTGCCAAATATACTGAACAAAAATGTAAACACAACATGCAACAATTTTGAAGATTTGACTGAGTTACAGTTCATAGAATGAAATCGGTCAATTGAAATTCATTAGGTCCTAATCTACGGATTTCACATGACTGGTGGAGGGGCATAGGCCGGCCCACCCAATCAATCAGAATAATTTTTTCCCCACAAAAGGGCTTTATGACAGACTGAAATGCACCCCTCAGACGAAGAAGCCGGATGTGGAGGTCCTGCCTGGGCTGGCGTGGTTACACGGTCTGCGGTTGTGAGGCGGGGGCTTGTGGTAGAGAAATGAACATTCAATTGTCTGGCCAAACCCCCGTTGGACACTTTACATGTTGTGTTTAAGTTCAGTATACAAACAATGCATGTGTGTCTGAGCCTCTCCAGCCATCCTTTCGCTGTGCTCACAGCTGTGATGTCACAGAGAAGCTATTCTTCCTTTCCCTATGGATCACCTTGTTGCTCCAACACAAGCCCCGTTTGTACCTGGGGCTAACATGCATCCGTTGTCCACATTCAGATTGTGCCCACAATTTCGGGAAGGGAAAAGATACCTAATTAGTTGCACAACCGAATGCATTTAACCTGTTGTGGAAATTCTACAAAGGGACACTGTCAAACTTAAATGATTCTGTATCACAGTTTTTCCTCAGTCGCTTTGGTGCATTTCTTAGATCAAAAGTGCAATTCTTGATACTACTTGTACAAATTCCAAATCATCTAGTCACTTTTGCACATCATTAAAGTAATTTCTTATTCCTTTTGAACAAATTGCAATTGATAATGTACAAGTGTCAGCTTTTTTCCACATTATCAATTGCTCATATGTTGATCAAAATATAGTAGATGGTTCCCTGTTGAATAGTCTTACCCCTCAAAACATCTAGGCATTAGTTCCTTGCATAAGCCATTACATGCAAAATTGTTGAACTATTTGTCATAAACTGTCAAGCATAGTTTTACACATTTCTATTTGACCTTTTGTACAAAAACATGAATTGATGAATTGTGCAGGTGAAATTGACCCTTACTCATGAAGGAATGTAAAGTGTTAGTTCAACCAACCAGTTGTCTAAATTGCTCAAAGTTGCATCTCATGAAGAATCAATTGGCAAGCATATATAGACAGACCACAACACAGAGTTGCAATTTTCCTATAATGGATGGACCAGGATACGAACAGGGTCAACAGCCAAGAGGAGGAAGAAGAGGAGCAAGGATGCGTGGTGGAAGGCAAAACAGAGGAAAAGGCAGAAGAGGACAGAGGATATCTGATGACATAAGGGCCACTATTGTAGACCATGTTGTCAATCATGGCCTTACAATGGCTGAAGCGGGTTGAAGGGTGCAGCCGAATATTGGGAGATCAACCGTGTCCTTAATAGTTCAAACGTTTCGAAGAGAGAACAGGTATGTCCACCAATGTACAGTGCACTGTTACTGTATATAAGCAGTATACTGTATACTTCCTACAATGCTTCATATTACAGTAGTCCACTTGTATTTCACAGCATACAGAAATATACTCTATACAGATACATACTGCACCTTACATGCACCCACCTGTATGTTTTACAGTAAAATGTGTGTTCGCATAGTTTTTGTCTATGTGAAAGTGTGCGATGCATCACTGCATTTCCCCACATAGGACTGCAAGATTACCTCAAACCGGTGGCAGAGGACGCCTTTTCACACCTCAACAGGAGGAGGCTATTTGCACCATGGTCCGAGCAAACAATGCCATGAGACTCAGGGAAATACAAAGGACCATTATAGAAGACACCGATGTCTTTGAAAACATCCATACGGTTAGCATCTCAACCATCGACAGGGTGCTGCATAGAAACCAGATGAGTATGAAACAGCTGTACCGTGTACCATTCCAAAGGAATGAGGACAGAGTTAAGGAGCTACGGTACCAGTATGTACAGATAAAACATATCTATGTAACTACTTTACAGCAACATTTTATAGTGATACATAGTACAGTAAGCATAAACTGCACACATTTCCATTGCTGTGGAAGGAACATGCAATATATGTACATTTTATGTCACTCTTCCTTACCAAAACAAATTCAACTGTGTGTTCTGGGATATAGCGTGTAATGGAGTTGGAATCAAGTGAACCCTCTCACAACTTTGTATACGTGGATGAGGCTGGCTTCAACCTGACCAAATGCAGAAGGCGGGGTCGGAATATCATCAGTCACAGAACTACTGTGGATTTGCCAGGCCAACGGGGAGGAAATATCACCATGTGTGCTGCTATTTCGGAGCATGGTGTCCTAACCCATATCCCCCTTATAGGGCCATACAACACCCAGCATCTACTCAACTTTTTAGAGACTCTCTACAGGGCTCTCATCCCTAATGATGAGAGGGGTCTGTTTAGAGAGGATTTGCCAAAGTATGTGGTCATTTGTGATAATGTGAGTTTCCATCGATCAAACATCATAAGGCAATGGTTTGTGACCCACCCGAGGATGCTCATAGAATTCCTCCCACCTTATTCACGATTCCTTAACCCAATTGAGTAGTTATTTTCAGCATGGAGGTGGAAGGTGTACGATCGTCAGCCACACACACAGATGACCCTGCTGGCTGCAATGGATGCAGCATGTGAGGACATCACAGTAGACGCCTGCAGAGGATGGATAAGGCATTCCAAAAGATTCTTTCCACGTTGCATTGGAAGGGAAAATATCCGGTGTGATGTGGATGAGAATATGTGGGCCGACAGACAGGAATGTCTGGATGTGTAGAGACAGCACAACAGTGCTGCGGGCAAAGTTGTGCCTTAGGGGTGGTTTCCTGTGTTTCTTTCTCATTTAGTTTTTTTTCCTTTGTGCCTCTTGGGTTGTCCAGTCTCTTCCAATCAATAACCCACATACAGTAATATGTAAATAGTACTGTTGAAATTGATATATGCCATAGAAGTGCAGCCTTGTGCATTTTCAATACAGTAACTTTCATCCAAACTGTAGCCTAAGTTTACATCAGGTAATACTGTCAAAGTACACAGTTACATTGACAACATGCCTAAACATTTTGACGACCTTGTTCGTGAACAATGACTCAATGACTTATCATTCTGATGACACTGACATGATCATTGGCATGAATATTTACTTTTGAGGGATGTACAATGGATTTTTAGTGACTGACTAGCTTTAGGAACATATCTATTGTATATTGCAGTTTGTACAAATTGTTCTGAGAAATGCACTTATTATTTTGCACATGTTACGGATGATGTGAAAAATGCACCAAAGCGACTGAGAAAAACTGTAACAGCATGCTGGAGAGGTCACAGTCAAACTTAGATGATTCTGTATTAACATGCTGGAGAGGTCACAGTCAAACTTAGATGATTCTGTATTAACATGCTGGAGAGGTCCCAGTCAAACTTAGATGATTCTGTATTAACATGCTGGAGAGGTCACAGTCAAACTTAGATGATTCTGTATTAACATGCTGGAGAGGTCCCAGTCAAACTTAGATGATTCTGTATTAACATGCTGGAGAGGTCCCAATCAAACTTAGATGATTCTGTATTAACATGCTGGAGAGGTCACAGTCAAACTTAGATGATTCTGTATTTAACATGCTGGAGCATGCTGGAGAGGTCACAGTCAAACTTAGATGATTCTGTATTAACATGCTGGAGAGGTCCCAGTCAAACTTAGATGATTCTGTATTAACATGCTGGAGAGGTCACAGTCAAACTTAAATGATTCTGTATTAGCATGCTGGAGAGGTCACAGTCAAACTTAGATGATTCTGTATTAACATGCTGGAGAGGTCACAGTCAAACTTAGATGATTCTGTATTAACATGCTGGAGATGTCCCAGTCAAACTTAGATTATTCTGTATTAACATGCTGGAGAGGTCCCAGTCAAACTTAGATGATTCTGTATTAACATGCTGGAGAGGTCCCAGTCAAACTTAGATGATTCTGTATTAACATGCTGGAGAGGTCACAGTCAAACTTAGATGATTCTGTATTAACATGCTGGAGAGGTCACAGTCAAACTTAAATGATTCTGTATTAGCATGCTGGAGAGGTCACAGTCAAACTTAGATGATTCTGTATTAACATGCTGGAGAGGTCACAGTCAAACTTAAATGATTCTGTATTAGCATGCTGGAGAGGTCACAGTCAAACTTAGATGATTCTGTATTAACATGCTGGAGAGGTCCCAGTCAAACTTAGATGATTCTGTATTAACATGCTGGAGAGGTCACAGTCAAACTTAAATGATTCTGTATTAGCATGCTGGAGAGGTCACAGTCAAACTTAAATGATTCTGTATTAGCATGCTGGAGAGGTCACAGTCAAACTTAAATGATTCTGTATTAGCATGCTGGAGAGGTCACAGTCAAACTTAAATGATTCTGTATTAACATGCTGGAGAGGTCACAGTCAAACTTAAATGATTCTGTATTAGCATGCTGGAGAGGTCCCAGTCAAACTTAGATGATTCTGTATTAACATGCTGGAGAGGTCACAGTCAAACTTAGATGATTCTGTATTAGCATGCTGGAGAGGTCACAGTCAAACTTAGATGCATAAAATACCAGTGTGAAGTGAGCTTTTCTGGTCTGATTAGTTCTCGAATATATATTTGCATGATTTAACTTCTCGTTCATTAATGTGACTGACCAATAGTGGTTCATTCATAGCTTATCGTTCACTAATACTGGTTCATTCATAGCTTATTGTTCACTAATACTGGTTCATTCATAGCTTATCGATCACTAATACTGGTTCATTCATAGCTTATCGTTCACTAATACTGGTTCATTCATAGCTTATCGTTCACTAATACTGGTTCATTCATAGCTTATTGTTCATTCATGTCACCGACCAACACTGGTTCGTTCATAGCTTATCGATCACTAATACTGGTTCATTCATAGCTTATCGATCACTAATACTGGTTCATTCATAGCTTATCGTTCACTAATACTGGTTCATTCATAGCTTATCGTTCACTAATACTGGTTCATTCATAGCTTATCGTTCACTAATACTGGTTCATTCATAGCTTATCGTTCACTAATACTGGTTCGTTCATAGCTTATCGTTCATTCATGTGACCGACTAATACTGGTTCATTCATAGCTTATCGATCACTAATACTGGTTCATTCATAGCTTATTGTTCATTCATGTGACCGACTAATACTGGTTCATTCATAGCTTATCGATCACTAATACTGGTTCATTCATAGCTTATCGTTCACTAATACTGGTTCATTCATAGCTTATCGTTCACTAATACTGGTTCATTCATAGCTTATCGATCACTAATACTGGTTCATTCATAGCTTATCGTTCACTAATACTGGTTCATTCATAGCTTATCGTTCACGAATACTGGTTCATTCATAGCTTATCGATCACTAATACTGGTTCATTCATAGCTTATTGTTCATTCATGTGACTGACCAACACTGGTTCATTCATAGCTTATCGTTCACTAATACTGGTTCATTCATAGCTTATCGTTCACTAATACTGGTTCATTCATAGCTTATCGTTCATTCATGTGACTGACCAACACTGGTTCTTTCATAGCTTATCGATCACTAATACTGGTTCATTCATAGCTTATCGATCACTAATACTGGTTCATTCATAGCTTATTGTTCATTCATGTGACTGACCAACACTGGTTCATTCATAGCTTATCGTTCATTCATGTGACTGACCAACACTGGTTCATTCATAGCTTATCGATCACTAATACTGGTTCATTCATAGCTTATCGATCACTAATACTGGTTCATTCATAGCTTATCGTTCATTCATGTGACTGACCAACACTGGTTCATTCATAGCTTATCGATCACTAATACTGGTTCATTCATAGCTTATCGTTCACGAATACTGGTTCATTCATAGCTTATCGATCACTAATACTGGTTCATTCATAGCTTATCGTTCACTAATACTGGTTCATTCATAGCTTATCGTTCACGAATACTGGTTCATTCATAGCTTATCGATCACTAATACTGGTTCATTCATAGCTTATTGTTCATTCATGTGACTGACCAACACTGGTTCATTCATAGCTTATTGTTCATTCATGTGACTGACCAACACTGGTTCATTCATAGCTTATCGATCACTAATACTGGTTCATTCATAGCTTATCGATCACTAATACTGGTTCATTCATAGCTTATTGTTCATTCATGTGACTGACCAACACTGGTTCATTCATAGCTTATTGTTCATTCATGTGACTGACCAACACCTCTTCTCTCTAATTCCTTTACTTATATTTGTGTATTAGATATTACTGCACTGTTGGAGCTACAAACACTAAATTTGATTTGATTTTAAACAGATCTTTCATTCTCAAAATAAGGGTCTGTGAATACTGCCAAAATGCAGATACTGATGGTGAAGATTTGTTCAAACAGTCACTTGTATGAACACAGAAATTGGTCATTAGAAAAGCAAACAGCATTTTCTTTCACAAACCCAAACCCTCAATCACAGCTGTGCGGGGGGGGGGGCTGCCTTAATCAACATTCACATCATCGGGGAGCAGTTATCGCCGGGGGCTAACTGCCTTCCTTAAGGGCAGAACGTCAGATTAAAAATGTTTTAAAAAATCCACGAGCGACCTTTCGGTTACTAGCCCAATGCTAGACATGGTATTAAAATGAGTCTGTTATCTGTCCAATGTGTCTGCATTGTGACCAGATTTTATTGTCCCTCCCTGTATGTAAACTATTTGAAAGATATTCTTTCATAATAATATATATTTTAAGCCACATTAAATCATCATTGACTTATGGCATCACAATGGTCCATTGACACTTGCGTGCCTGACTACCTCAGGAGGTGGTCAGGAAGATCTGATCTCAATGTGTCTTTTAATCAACTACACCTGTCTGAAAATGTGGGCACAATCAGAATGTGGACAAGATCAGGACAAAAGACGCATGTTAGAACCAGGTATAAACAGGGCCTTAGAGCATTAGCACCAAGTATAACCAGGGCTTAAGAGAGCTCCTCATATTGTAAATTGAACATACGTCCCTGATGGTGTGTCACCCACTCAATAATTACACTGTTTATTTCTCCTGGTGCAAAAATGTAAGGCATCCAGTCCTCTAGTCCTTTCATGAGCTATGGTCCTCACAGCGGACATGTTTAGTCTGTTTCAAAGCATTGTCCTGGGCCACATCACAAAACTCCTACCCTGGTCACATACAGTAACTGCTATTGGCTATGGAAAACGTCTGCCGTGTAGGCCGGACTCTGCTATTTAAGATCCTACAGATGCGGAGTCAGACTGTACCTGTCGAGCTCCAGACTGGTCGTGGTGGTAAAGGCTCAACTGTCCAGTCTGTACTCAGCCACAGGGCCTGGATCCTGGCCTTTTTTCTGGGAAGTCTGTGGTGGACTCCCCTGCAGAGAGGCAGAGTGCCGCTGCTGGAGACGTTTCCCCTCTATAAAAGAGAAATGTGCACAAACGCAAAGAGGCCAAGCTCCATTAATGTCATAAGCCCAAACGTCCAAGGGTCTCGGTACACTGAGACTGCCAGGACTACATCTACCATGGAGGGGGAGGGGGGGTAGATGATGTCCCTGGAGAGGAATGGGGTAGATGTAGTCCCTGGAGGAAGTAGATGTTGTCCCTGGAGGGGGTAGATGTAGTCCCTGGAGTGGGTAGATGTAGTCCCTAGAGGGGGAGGGGGTAGATGTTGTCCCTGGAGGGGGTAGATGTTGTCCCTGGAGGAGGTAGATGTTGTCCCTGGAGGGGGTAGATGTAGTCCCTAGAGGGGGAGGGGGTAGATGTAGTCCCTGGAGGGGATATATGTGGTCCCTGGAGGGGGTAGATGTTGTCCCTGGAGGGGTAGTCCCTGGAGGGGTAGATGTAGTCCCTGGAGGGGGAGGGGGTAGATGTAGTCCCTGGAGGGGGAGGGGGTAGATGTTGTCCCTGGAGGGGGTGGTAGATGTTGTCCCTGAAGGGGTAGATGTGGCCCCTGGAGGGGTAGATGTAGTCCCTGGAGGGGAGGGGGTATATGTTGTCCCTGGAGGGGAAGGGGTAGATGTGGTCCCTGGAGGGGTAGATGTAGTCCCTGGAGGGGGGTAGATGTGGTCCCTGGAGGGGGGTAGATGTTGTCCCTGGAGGGGGTAGATGTTGTCCCTGGAGGGGGTAGATGTAGTCCCTGGAGGGGGTAGATGTAGTCCCTGGAGGGGGTAGATGTAGTCCCTGGAGGGGAAGGGGGTAGATGTGGTCCCTGGAGGGGGTAGATGTAGTCCCTGGAGGGGGTAGATGTGGTCCCTGGAGGGGGTAGATGTAGTCCCTGGAGGGGGTAGATGTGGTCCCTGGAGGGGGTAGATGTGGTCCCTGGAGGGGGTAGATGTGGTCCCTGGAGGGGGAGGGGGTAGATGTTGTCCCTGGAGGGGTAGATGTGGTCCCTGGAGGGGGTAGATGTGGTCCCTGGAGGGGGGAAAGATGTGGTCCCTGGAGGGGGTAGATGTGGTCCCTGGAGGGGGAAAGATGTTGTCCCTGGAGGGGAAGGGGGTAGATGTGGACCCTGGAGGGGTAGATGTAGTCCCTGGAGGGGGTAGATGTTGTCCCTGGAGGAAGGGGGTAGAAGGTCCCTGGGTAGATGTAGTCCCTGGAGGGGTAGATGTGGTCCCTGGAGGGGGAGGGGGTAGATGTTGTCCCTGGAGGGGGTAGATGTGGTCCCTGGAGGGGGTAGATGTGGTCCCTGGAGGGGGTAGATGTGGTCCCTGGAGGGGTGTGGTCCCTGGAGGGGGTATGTGGTCCCTGGAGGAAGGGGGTAGATGTTGTCCCTGGAGGGGAAGGGGGTAGATATGGTCCCTGGAGGGGGTAGATGTAGTCCCTGGAGGGGGTAGATGTGGTCCCTGGAGGGGAGGGGGTAGATGTTGTCCCTGGAGGGGTAGATGTGGTCCCTGGAGGGGGTAGATGTGGTCCCTGGAGGGGGTAGATGTGGTCCCTGGAGAGGAAGGGGGTAGATGTGGTCCCTGGAGGGGAAGGGGGTAGATGTGGTCCCTGGAGGGGGTAGATGTGGTCCCTGGAGGGGGTAGATGTAGTCCCTGGAGGGGGTAGTTGTGGTCCCTGGAGGGGGTAGATGTGGTCTCTGGAGGGGGAGGGGGTAGATGTTGTCCCTGGAGGGGGTAGATGTTGTCCCTGGAGGGGGTAGATGTTGTCCCTGGAGGGGTAGATGTTGTCCCTGGAGGGGGGTAGATGTTGTCCCTGGAGAGGGGGTAGATGTTGTCCCTGGAGAGGGTAGATGTTGTCACTGAAGGGGTAGATGTGGTCCCTGGAGGGGGTAGATGTTGTCCCTGGAGGGGAAGGGGGTAGATGTTGTCCCTGGAGGGGTAGATGTAGTCACTGGAGGGGGTAGATGTGGTCCCTGGAGGGTGGGGGGGGTGTTAGATGTTGTCCCTGGAGGGGGTAGATGTGGTCCCTGGAGGGGGTAGATGTGGTCCCTGGAGGGGAAGGGGGTAGATGTAGTCCCTGGAGGGGGTAGATGTGGTCCCTGGAGGGGAAGGGGGTAGATGTTGTCCCTGGAGGAAGGGGGTAGATGTTGTCGCTGGAGGGGGTAGATGTGGTCCCTGGAGGGGGTAGATGTTGTCCCTGGAGGGGAAGGGGGTAGATGTGGTCCCTGGAGGGGGTAGATGTGGTCCCTGGAGGGGGGGTAGATGTGGTCCCTGGAGGGGAAGGGGTAGATGTGGTCCCTGGAAGGGAAGGGGTAGATGTGGTCCCTGGAGGGGTAGATGTGGTCCCTGGAGGGGGAGGGGGTAGATGTGGTCCCTGGAGGGGGTAGATGTAGTCCCTGGAGGGGGTATATGTGGTCCCTGGAGGGGGTAGATGTGGTCCCTGGAGGGGAAGGGGTAGATGTTGTCCCTGGAGGGAAGGGGTAGATGTGGTCCCTGGAGGGGGTAGATGTGGTCCCTGGAGGGGTAGATGTACCTGGAGGGGTAGCTGGAGGGGTAGATGTGGTCCCTGGAGGGGGTAGATGTTGTCCCTGGAGGGGGGTTGTAGATGTTGTCACTGGAGGGGGTAGATGTTGTCCCTGGAGGGGGTAGATGTTGTCCCTGGAGGGGGTCACTGGAGGGGGTAGATGTGGTCCCTGGAGGGGGTAGATGTTGTCCCTGGAGGGGAAGGGGGTAGATGTTGTCCCTGGAGGGGGTAGATGTAGTCACTGGAGGGGTAGATGTGGTCCCTGGAGGGTGGGGGGTAGATGTTGTCCCTGGAGGGGGTAGATGTGGTCCCTGGAGGGGAAGGGGTAGATGTGGTCCCTGGAGGGGTAGATGTGGTCCCTGGAGGGGGGGTAGATGTTGTCCCTGGAGGGGGTAGATGTTGTCCCTGGAGGGGGTAGATGTTGTCCCTGGAGGGGGGTAGATGTGGCCCTTGGAGGGGGTAGATGTAGTCCCTGGAGGGGAGGGGTAGATGTTGTCCCTGGAGGGGTAGATGTAGTCCCTGGAAGGGGTAGATGTAGTCCCTGGAGGGGTAGATGTAGTCCCTGGAGGGGGTAGATGTGGTCCCTGGAGGGGGGTAGATGTGGTCCCTGGAGGGGGTAGATGTGGTCCCTGGAGGGGGTAGATGTGGTCCCTGGAGGGGAAGGGGGTAGATGTGGTCCCTGGAGGGGGTAGATGTAGTCCCTGGAGGGGGTAGATGTGGTCCCTGGAGGGGGAGGGGGTAGATGTTGTCCCTGGAGGGGGTAGATGTAGTCCCTGGAGGGGGTAGATGTGGTCCCTGGAGGGGGTAGATGTGGTCCCTGGAGGGGGTAGATGTAGTCCCTGGAGGGGTAGATGTGGTCCCTGGAGGGGGGTAGATGTTGTCCCTGGAGGGGAAGGGGGTAGATGTTGTCGCTGGAGGGGGGTAGATGTGGTCCCTGGAGGGGGTAGATGTTGTCCTTGAAGGGGTAGATGTGGCCCTTGGAGGGGGTAGATGTAGTCCCTGGAGGGGGAGGGGGTAGATGTTGTCCCTGGAGGGGGGTAGATGTAGTCCCTGGAGGGGGGGGTAGATGTGGCCCTAGGGTAGATGTAGTCCCTGGAGGGGGAGGGGTAGATGTTGTCCCTGGAGGGGGGTAGATGTTGTCCCTGAAGGGGTAGATGTGGCCCCTGGAAGGGGTAGATGTAGTCCCTGGAGGGGGAGGGGGTAGATGTTGTCCCTGGAGGGGGTAGATGTAGTCCCTGGAGGGGAGGGGGTAGATGTTGTCCCTGGAGGGGGGTAGATGTTGCTGGAGGGGGTGGATGTGGTCCCTGGAGGGGGTAGATGTGGTCCCTGGAGGGGAAGGGGGTAGATGTAGTCTCTGGAGGGGGTAGATGTGGTCCCTGGAGGGGGTAGATGTGGTCCCTGGAGGGGGGTAGATGTTGTCCCTGGAGGGGAAGGGGGTAGATGTTGTCGCTGGAGGGGGGATAGATGTGGTCCCTGGAGGGGGTAGATGTTGTCCCTGGAGGGGGGTAGATGTTGTCCTTGAAGGGGGTAGATGTGGCCCTTGGAGGGGGTAGATGTAGTCCCTGGAGGGGAGGGGTAGATGTTGTCCCTGGAGGGGGGTAGATGTAGTCCCTGGAGGGGGTAGATGTAGTCCTTGGAGGGGGTAGATGTGGCCCTTGGAGGGGGTAGATGTAGTCCCTGGAGGGGGGGGGTAGATGTTGTCCCTGGAGGGGGGTAGATGTTGTCCCTGGAGGGGGGTAG